>NC_091170.1:22044415-22296954 GCF_040958095.1 Procambarus clarkii
GGGCCCTCTCTACCCCCCAGCACAAACCCTTTCTTGCCCCTGCATAATGCCCATCATGAAACCCAAATCCTCCCCCTCCCCTTACCCCAAGTAGCCCCTGCTTTCCCAACCCCTGGTCTTCTCCCTGCCCCAAGCAGGCCTGAGCAAGACCAAAGCCCTCTATCCCCCACTCCACCTCCCTCCAAACCCCTGTCAACTACACCGCAGGAGGGCGTGCCCTCTCCCCAAGCAATCCCTGCTCCCTCACCCCCAGGACTTCTTCCTGACCCAAGCAGGCCTGAGGAAGACCTAAGCCCTCCACCCCCCACCCCACCTCCCCCTGAACCCCTGGCAACTACCTCACAGGAGGAGGAGCCTACCCAAGTAGCAAGGACCATAGAACAACCTCCTACACTTGTAGGGAGTGTGGGTGAAATTGGATATAAGAAAGTGAGCTTCAAGGTAATGTACTCAAACATTGATGGGATTACCAATAAAGCAAGTGAACTGGCAGCAAGGGTGCAAGAAGAAAACCCTGATGTAATAGGACTAACAGAAACAAAATTGTCAGGAGTCATAACAGATGCTGTGTTTCCAAAGGACTACTATATAGTAAGGAAAGAGAGGGAAGGGAGAGGAGGTGGAGGAGTGGCCCTGCTGTTAAGGAAGGACTGGAGTTTTGATGAGATGGAAATTCCGGGCTGTGACGGATTCAGAGATTACATAACAGGAACTATAACAATGGGTGGACCTAAGATAATAGTGGCAGTCATTTACAACCCTCCCCTAAATGACAGAAGACCTAGACAGGAGTTTGATAGGAACAACATGGCAACTATTAATATAATAGAGAGAGCAGCTTCAGTTGCCTGCAGGAATGGCTCAAGACTCTTAATCATGGATGACTTCAACCATGGAAAGATAGACTGGGAGAATGGGGACCCACATGGTGGTGCAGATACGTGGCGAGCTAAACTCTTGGAAGTGGCAACAAGGAATTTTCTGAGCCAGCATGTCAAGGAACCCACAAGAATGAGAGGCAATGATGAACCAGCTAGACTCGACTTAATATTCACCCTAAATGAGTCAGAAATAAGGGAAGTTGAAGCCCCCATAGGAATGAGTGACCACAGTGTACTGACCTTTGAGTACTTGGTGGAGGTAGGGATAACCTATCCAAGGATGGGAGTGGAGGGGAAAAGACTGAATTACCGAAGAGGAAAATATGACGAGATGAGGAACTTCCTAATGGGAATACCATGGGAAACAGAACTTAGAGACAAGAATGTGCAGGTCATGATGGATATTGTCACCCAAAAGTGCCAGGAAGCTGCAGACAGGTTTATCCCCGTCCAAAAGGAGAAAAACGAAAAACAACAGAAAAACCCATGGTTCAACCAGGAATGTAAGGTAGCAAAACAACTGAGTAAAAGAACATGGAGAAACTACAGAAATAACAGAACACCAGAGAGCAGGGAGAGGTACCAGAGGGCCAAAAATGAGTACATCAGAGTGAGGAGGGAAGCAGAGAGACAGTTTGAAAATGACATCGCGAGTAAAGCCAAGACCCAACCAAAGCTGCTCCACAGCCATATCAGGAGGAAAACAGCAGTGAAGGAACAAGTGATGAAGCTGCGGAAAGGGGAGAACAGATACACAGAGAATGACAAGGAGGTGTGTGAAGAACTCAACAAGAGATTCCAGGAGGTCTTCACAATAGAACAAGGAGAAGCCCCTGCACTAAATGAGGAGGCGGCAACCTTGGAAACCTTGGAGGAATTTGACCTCACCAGTGATGAGGTCAAAAGGTGTCTGCTGGAGCTAGATGTGACAAAGGCTGTTGGGCCTGATAGAATCTCACCATGGATACTAAAGGAAGGTGCAGAAGCACTAAGTGTGCCACTCTCTATGGTGTATAACAGGTCACTGGAAACAGGAGACTTACCAGAAAGTTGGAAGACAGCTAACGTGGTCCCAATATACAAAAAGGGTGACAGGCAAGAGGCACTGAATTACAGGCCAGTTTCCTTAACTTGTATACCATGCAAGGTGCTGGAGAAGATCGTGAGGAAAAGGCTCGTAGAGCATCTGGAGGGAAATAACTTTGTAACGCACCACCAACATGGGTTCAGAGATGGTAAATCGTGCCTCACAGGGTTAATAGAATTTTATGACCAGGCAACGAAAATTAGGCAGGAAAGAGAAGGGTGGGCCGACTGCATTTTCCTGGATTGCCAAAAAGCCTTCGACACAGTACCCCATAAAAGGCTGTTAAAAAAGTTGGAGCAACAGGCAGGAGTAAAAGGGAAGGTGCTCCAGTGGATAAGGGAGTACTTAAGCAACAGGAAACAGCGAGTAACGGTGAGGGGGAAGACATCAGAGTGGCGAGATGTCACCAGCGGAGTCCCACAGGGCTCAGTACTTGGACCCATCCTGTTTCTAATATATGTGAACGATCTTCCAGAGGGTATAGACTCATTCCTCTCGATGTTTGCTGATGATGCAAAAATTATGAGAAGAATCAAGACGGATGAAGATAGACAGAGACTACAGGATGACCTGGATAAACTGGAGGAATGGTCTAGAAAATGGCTGCTGAAGTTCAACTCTGGAAAGTGTAAGGTGATGAAATTAGGCGAAGGGAGCAGGAGGCTGAACACAAGGTATCATCTGGGAGGGGAAATCCTGCAAGAATCAAATAGAGAGAAGGATCTGGGGGTTGATATCACACCGAACCTGTCCCCAGAGGCCCACATCAAAAGAATATCATCAGCGGCATATGCTAGACTGGCCAACATAAGAACTGCCTTCAGAAACTTGTGTAAGGAATCTTTCAGAACCCTGTATACCACTTATGTAAGACCAATCCTGGAGTATGCAGCTCCAGCCTGGAGTCCATACCTAGTTAAACACAAGACAAAGTTAGAGAAGATTCAGCGGTATGCCACCAGGCTCGTCCCGGAACTGAGAGGATTGAGCTACGAGGAAAGGCTAAAGGAGCTGAACCTCACATCCCTGGAAAACAGAAGAGTAAGGGGAGACATGATAACCACCTACAAAATTCTCAGGGGAATTGACAGGGTGGACAAAGACAAACTCTTCAGCACGGGTGGGACACGAACAAGGGGACACAGGTGGAAACTTAGTACCCAGATGAGCCACAGAGACGTTAGAAAGAATTTTTTCAGTGTCAGAGTAGTTAATAAATAGAATGCACTAGGAAGTGATGTGGTGGAGGCTGACTCCATACACAGTTTCAAATGTAGGTATGATAGAGCCCAGTAGGCTCAGGAATCTGTACACAAGTTGATTGACAGTTGAGAGGCGGGACCAAAGAGCCAAAGCTCAACCCCCGCAAGCACAATTAGGTGAGTACAATTAGGTGAGTACACACTCTCTCACACACACACACACACACACACACACTCGTTTAAACATGTTTGACTATTGAGAGGTGGCTCCAAAGAGCTGAAGCTCTACCCACACACAGACACAAATGTAAAAAAATACAAATAGTAAATACACACGCACGTTCAAAACATGTTTAAACACAAGTGGCGCCCATGAACTGAAGCCCAATGCCCACGTAAGCTCAATTAGGGTTAACAAATAGTAAATACACACACACACGTTCAGAACATGTTTAAACACAGGTGGGGCCCAGGAACTGAAGCCCAACCCCCCACGTAAGCTCAATTAGGGCTACACCCCTCAAACACCGAGATGAGTACAACTAAGTGAGCTTACACTCATATGCGCACGGACACACACACTTCCACTGAGAGGCAGGGCCCAAGAACTGAAGCTCGACCCCAAGTAAGCACAATTAGTGTTACACCACACAAACACTGATGCCTAACACTGATAATCACATTTAATTAGCGGATAAGTACTGATAAGCACACTTAATGTATGCACTAAGCATGTTCCTAGATAACACATCTGATAACAACACCCTTTACATCAGATCTGGTGCGATAACAGGTGTCTCGCCCTGTCAATGGTGCAACTACTGATGACTTAGCTAGTGTCTGGGGTGTGGTCGGTGGATGACTTAGCTAGTGTCTGGGATGTGGAAGGTGGATGACTTAGCTAGTGTCTGGAGTGTGGAAGGTGGATGACTTAGCTAGTGTCTAGAGTGTGGAAGGTGGATGACTTAGCTAGTGTCTGGAGTGTGGAAGGTGGATGACTTAGCTAGTGTCTGGAGTGTGGAAGGTGGATGACTTAGCTAGTGTCTGGAGTGTGGAAGGTGGATGACTTAGCTAGTGTCTGGGGTGTGGTCGGTGGATGACTTAGCTAGTGTCTGGAGTGTGGAAGGTGGATGACTTAGCTAGTGTCTGGAGTGTGGAAGGTGGATGACTTAGCTAGTGTCTGGGGTGTGGTCGGTGGATGACTTAGCTAGTGTCTGGGGTGTGGTCGGTGGATGACTTAGCTAGTGTCTGGGATGTGGAAGGTGGATGACTTAGCTAGTGTCTGGAGTGTGGAAGGTGGATGACTTAGCTAGTGTCTAGAGTGTGGAAGGTGGATGACTTAGCTAGTGTCTGGAGTGTGGAAGGTGGATGACTTAGCTAGTGTCTGGAGTGTGGAAGGTGGATGACTTAGCTAGTGTCTGGAGTGTGGAAGGTGGATGACTTAGCTAGTGTCTGGGGTGTGGTCGGTGGATGACTTAGCTAGTGTCTGGAGTGTGGAAGGTGGATGACTTAGCTAGTGTCTGGAGTGTGGAAGGTGGATGACTTAGCTAGTGTCTGGGGTGTGGTCGGTGGATGACTTAGCTAGTGTCTGGGATTTGGAAGGTGGATGACTTAGCTAGTGTCTGGGATGTGGAAGGTGGATGACTTAGCTAGTGTCTGGGATGTGGAAGGTGGATGACTTAGCTAGTGTCTGGGATGTGGAAGGTGGATGACTTAGCTAGTGTCTGGGATGTGGAAGGTGGATGACTTAGCTAGTGTCTGGGGTGTGGTCGGTGGATGACTTAGCTAGTGTCTGGGATGTGGAAGGTGGATGACTTAGCTAGTGTCTGGGGTGTGGAAGGTGGATGACTTAGCTAGTGTCTGGGGTGTGGAAGGTAGATGACTTAGCTAGTGTCTGGGGTGTGGAAGGTAGATGACTTAGCTAGTGTCTGGGGTGTGGAAGGTGGATGACTTAGCTAGTGTCTGGGATGTGGAAGGTGGATGACTTAGCTAGTGTCTGGGGTGTGGAAGATGGATGACTTAGCTAGTGACTGGGGTGTGGAAGGTGGATGACTTAGTGAAACTAGCTAACGATGACCAAGCTAGATCCTCTCGTGAAAATAAACAGCTTATATATTTGTAAACAACGTAGATCCCAGGAGAGAGTCTTGGGATACTCCGCTCTCCACAACAGCTCACTCGGACACCTCCATTGATGCTAAGTCGGTGTTGTGTATGAATAACGCACATCAAGGCAACTTAGGATGTATACATTCCAATATCTAACTCAGTAAGGAGTGTCTCGCGAGGCTCGGGATCAGTTTGGCTGTGCTAAAGTCAAGGTATAAAATGTCGAAAATATGAAATCTTCTTCACCGTTAACTGGTAGAAATAGACTGGAAAAGGATTCCAGTAGCAAAACGGTGAAGATATGTGTTAGTGAGTGAGAGCAGATGTTGTGGGGTGTGACAGGGCGATAGGATGGGATTAAACACCTTTGCCTGCAGGAAGAACAGGAGAACACTTTGCCTGCAGGAAAAACAGGAGAACACTTTGCCTGTAGGAAGAACAGGAGAACACTTTGCCTGCAGGAAAAACAGGAGAACACTTTGCCTGCAGGAAGAACAGGAGAACACTTTGCCTGCAGGAAGAACAGGAGAACACTTTGCCTGCAGGAAGAACAGGAGAACACTTTGCTTGCAGGAAGAACAGGAGAACACTTTGCCTGCAGGAAAAACAGGAGAACACTTTGCCTGCAGGAAGAACAGGAGAACACTTTGCCTGCAGGAAGAACAGTAGAACACTTTGAATGCAGGAAGAACAGGAGAACACTTTGCCTGCAGGAAGAACAGGAGAACACTTTGCTTGCAGGAAGAACAGGAGAACACTTTGCTTGCAGGAAGAACAGGAGAACACTTTGCTTGCAGGAAGAACAGGAGAACACTTTGCTTGCAGGAAGAACAGGAGAACACTTTGCTTGCAGGAAGAACAGGAGAACACTTTGCTTGAAACATGATCCTAGTAAGAATTATTGTCACAAAGAGATGTCTTGTTGACAAACAACTTATAACAGGCTGATGTTAGATCATGTTATACGAACATGTGCTCATACTGACTGTGATACATGCTAGTCTCTGATGTGTGTGCTCATACTGACTGTGATACATGCTAGTCTCTGATGTGTGCTCATACTGACTGTGATACATGCTAGTCTCTGATGTGTGTGCTCATACTGACTGTGATACATGCTAGTCTCTGATGTGTGTGCTCATACTGACTGTGATACATGCTAGTCTCTGATGTGTGTGCTCATACTGACTGTGATACATGCTAGCCTCTGATGTGTGTGCTCATACTGACTGTGATACATGCTAGCCTCTGATGTGTGTGCTCATACTGACTGTGATACATGCTAGTCTCTGATGTGTGCTCATACTGACAGTGATACATGCTAGCCTCTGATGTGTGCTCATACTGACAGTGATACATGCTAGCCTCTGATGTGTGCTCATACTGACTGTGATACATGCTAGCCTCTGATGTGTGTGCTCATACTGACTGTGATACATGCTAGTCTCTGATGTGTGTGCTCATACTGACTGTGATACATGCTAGCCTCTGATGTGTGTGCTCATACTGACTGTGATACATGCTAGTCTCTGATGTGTGCTCATACTGACAATGATACATGCTAGCCTCTGATGTGTGCTCATACACTGTGATACATGCTAGCCTCTGATGTGTGCTCATACTGACTGTGATACATGCTAGCCTCTGATGTGTGCTTATACTGACTGTGATACATGCTAGCCTCTGATGTGTGCTCATCCTGACTTTGATACATGCTAGCCTCTGATGTGTGCTCATCCTGACTTTGATACATGCTAGCCTCTGATGTGTGCTCATCCTGACTGTGATACATGCTAGTCTCTGATGTGTGCGCTCATACTGACTGTGATACATGCTAGTCTCTGATGTGTGCTCATACTGACTGTGATACATGCTAGCCTCTGATGTGTGTGCTCATACTGACTGTGATACATACTAACCTCTCACTCTTCTCATGCTAGAACTAATTTGCATACAAATATTTAAGTCATAAAGTTATAGTTTCATGATATATGTTCCCTATAGTGCATCTGATGTATACGTTACTAAAACGGTCACTACTCACATTTCTTGATATTCTTATTATATAATAGCTGAACCCGGCCACGCGTCGGCTCGGAAATGGAAAAGAAAGAAAAGAGAAAGTGCACATTTCTAATATGTTTAATTTCACAATGCTTGTGGGTATACAATATTTTTTGTTGTTCCATTGACCTCTGGGAGTTTGTAACATCTGCTGATGTAGATTTGAATAAATGTAAACTCTGCCAGCAGAACTATTCGCATACTTTGCGTCATTATATAATGGAATGTGAAAAAATCGCGGAATTTAGAGATAACACCATCAATGGTGTCCAAGAAATGTGTAAGTACTTCAATCGTAATGATGTGCTAATAACTAGCTGTTGTAGGAATGATCTAGAATGTTTTATCTCAGACATGGGAGTTTGGGAAGATTGGAGTCAAGTGGTAGTGACTTGGGGCCGGATTCAGGAAGGTACTTACGAAGGTTTTTCCTCTTAGATAAGAGCGTTTTCCGTCTTAGCGCCTTCGTGGCGGCTACGTCCGTATTCAATTAACTACCCTAAGTGGAAAAACCTTCGTAAGTTCATTCCGGGATTTAAGTGTGGTTTCGACCACTCATAGGTTTACGTAAACTGGATATAAGTAATTTTTTCTCTACTACATAACACTGGGATCGATTTATTATATTGGAACATGACCAAAATATTATAGCTGGTGAATCTAGTGGAGAGTATATATATGCTGTTAGTTATATATGCATTCTCGGCTTGAAACTTGAAGTAAATATGTGTTTGATGATAGTAGAATTAGTTTTATAATAGCAAGATATTATACCAGTAGTTATTAAGTAAATAAACACTGGTGAACATGAAATATGAGAGAAGGTGATGAGCCCTGCCTGATGGGATCATTTACTATCACCAAATGCCCCTGTTCACCTAGTAGTAAGGGTGTACCTTAGCTATACATACCCATTTCTAATTTATTTAGTTTGGTTTTATTTTGAAATTAAATCTGGGTGAGACATAAAATAAAAATATGCTGCACAAATGATGTTAGGTAAGGAAAAGGGTAAAAATGTAAAAAACTTTATTCATTGAATACTTAAAGCTATAATTATGACTATATAGATTATTAAAAAAGAGAGGGAAGTAGGGGTCCAAGACCTCTTCCTGTTATACAATTTGGGTGTGGAACAAGTAATTATCAAAAGAAGGCACCATGCCGGGAAGGCTATGTAGCAGTAAGGCAGTGAGGTGAGGCAGCTACTTATTTGAGAAATGCTTATTTTATTTACCTTATAAGCTGAGGCAACTTATTTTATTTGAGGAATACTCAGCTGATTCCTCTACATTTAGCATGGAACAAATTTGTGTCCAAGACCTCTTCCTGTTACACAATTTGGCTGTGTGTAACCAAACTAGAAGTGCTCTACAAATCAAGGGACCCAGAATGTGGAATGACCTCCCGAATCATGTCAAAGGCTGTACCTCTCTCAACCAGTTTAAGAGTTAAACCAAGTACTGCCTAATTAACTCCATGTAACCTAACTTACCTCCTAAATGTCAACTCATGTCTTGCTATTTTTTAAACAACGCTGTTCACCAACATGTGCAATTGCTGATTTATGCTATGTTAACCCCATTTTTGTATTTTTTATTCCTTCTTTTAACACAATTTATACCTAATCCCGATTACTATTAAGTTTTAGTCTGTGTTTTTTTCCCCACACACCTTGCCCGAAATGCTATGAGTATTAGTGGCTTTAGGTATTGTATGTACTAGCTCTGCCTATAAATCCAACATTATGTTTGTAAATCAACTGTATGTACTTTTCCTGAATAAAATGTATTTATTATTTATTTTTTAATCAGTAAGTATTAAAAGAAGGCACCAAGCTGGGAAGGCTATGTAGCACCATTGTGTGTAACAATAAACCAAATTTTTTTAACAAATAATGCATCTGTATGGGAAAACAATTCCTGTCAGCTGTAAAAATATTGATGCAGTTATTTAAATGAAAAATATAATGAAAGAAATATTACTGGTTTATTTTTATCCTATCTTTTTGTACTGTATAGTAAATCCAAGGAAGTGAAAAATTGAGACATAATGCACAATTTAATGAATGATTAGCATGGATTAGCAGTTCAAAAGAAATATGACTTGTATTACATATCAACATGAGATCTTAATGATCCATGGTCAACATGATTTAATAAGGATAATACAGTACTGTATTTGTAATAATACAAACTATAATTTAAAATCTTTATTACTGATTTTTTTTATTAAGAAGATTAGGTATACACAGCAATGTGCTGCTACCCTATTCTATATGGAATATTACACAGTGTAGATAAAAAACTAGCTATAAGTTTATCTAATACTCCCATCTCACAAGATGGTTAGACATACTGTACATGGAATCAATTTAGAAAATACCAGCCTCAATACAAAAAACAAATCAACTCTGACTAAACAACTCTAAGCAATTTTCACAAGAGGTAAGCACTGAATCATGGAAACATTATATTATAATTACTCTTACCAGTTTCTACCAGACTCCTCTCAAACAATGTATTTTTTAAACATGTTTAGGTATACACAGCAATGTGCTGCTTCCCTATTCTGTCTAAAGGACCACACAGTGTAGATCAAAAACCAGCTACAAGCTCATCCAACATCCTCACCTCACAGGATGGCCAGTCATACATGGAATTAGGAGAGAACAAAATACTTAATGCTGATCTATTAGCCTCCACTGGCAAAATCTGGGTGCAGCACAAGAATATCTTCCAATATTCCTGAGTGTATGAAGTAATTACAGAGCTCAAAATACCTCATACCATTTGGTATGAAGTCACTGATAACAGGACAATCACAGATATAGTGTTAGAGAGTATGTTCTCTCAAGTAGGACTGAAAACAGATGTTTTTTTTTCCACCAAGAGGGCTATAAACCCATGGAACCGCCTACCTGCTGAAGCCGTAAATACCAAATTCCAGCTAAACAATATCCTTAAGACAATTGGCGGGCCTTTAACAAGCCGCCAGCTTTCTGTCCTCTTCGAGGTCACTAGATAGTTAGTGGCCCTTGGGTAAATTCAGTAAATATATACAATAATTGTCAGCGCATCTTCCGAGCAACAAGGACAGCTACACAGTATCTCTTAGAATTACGTAGGTAAACAACAAATGTAACATATTTGTTTACTACAATGTCCGTGCTGGCTGTAGAAGTTGAAAAAACATTGTTTTACTTCGAAATATACTAATTTTATAAGAAAATTCGACGTAAATAGGAGGCAGTAGAGCTCCGATAAGCCAGCGCTAAATCTTCAATATGAAGAATGCTGCTGCTCTCTGATTGGCCAAACGAAACACAGTAGTGACCTCTATCGGCACGCAGGTGAACCAACAATTTTCTTCCTAAGTATACCTTATTGAATCGCACCTAAGCATCTTCTTAGGGCGCACTTAGGAACCTTCGTAGCAAACCCACTTACGAAGAAATACACAGAGCTTCCTGAATCTAGGTCCTGACCCCTGGAAGCACAAGGCGCATCCCCCTGGGAATTAGCAAGTCCAGGTCACAAAATGGCTGGCTCCCTTTGTCTCATAGCAACGTATAATGAATCATTCTATAGTATTCACTTATTTAGAGATATTAGTCTTCATTCAAATTGTATAATATTACTGGTTATAATATCAAGAGGATTCTAATTATTAGGAGAATGAGTTAAGTCACCATCAGTGACGTCACGAGCCAGGACTAGGCTGTAGCGCGGAGTGACCTCGGCGACCTTGGCGGTCACAGGTCAGCAGAGTTTCCACATTCAGTAATTCTCAAAGGTCAAATAGCCCTTTTGTAAATGGGAATAGCTCTCCCCTAAGATGCTTGTGTAAGTAACTTTAGTTAAAATAATTCAACCAATCTGGATCATTCAGTGCAACAGAGGTTAGTTGTTAAACTTAAGCTTTGCTAAGTAAGTTGGTAAACTAGGCGGAACAATACTCTGCTCTGGGCTCCTGGGTAGAGGAGCATCAGAGAGAGGACAGTGTGGACCGGTCATCAACTGGGAGAGGTACCCATCTCCACCTCTCCCCAAGATCAGCACTCCACCCAAGCTGGTCAACATAAGAGGTATAGTTGCTATAGTTGGTATAGGGAGTAGGTCAACTCATTGCCGATATAGGTATAAGTCAGGGAGTGTTAACAATAGGGAGTGAAGTTATTTAGATTTTGTTTTAGATTTTGAATAAATTAACTAGTTAGTATTTTTATTTATGCATATACAAGAATGTACATAAGGAATGTGAGGATACAAATATGGTAATTACAGTCTTGTAAAGCCACTAGCACGCGCAGCGTTTCGGGCAGTAATTGCATTTTCATTATTTCCATTTTTGTGTATTTACTTGATTTGTCCGGGACCACGTGGGCAGTGTGTCCTAGTCTGAGTTGAGCAGATTCTAACACCAGATCAGAATTCATTTATTCCCTTTGATTGTTAATTAATTCCACACTTAATGCAAATAAGGCAACCCTCCCATATATTACTAGTGGGGATCAAGCCCCAAAGTTATTGATTAGCATGATCGATCCAGACCTCGTCATTGCTCAGTGTTACTGGTCTGGTGGTGGCAGCGAAAAGGCGACCCTAGGGTTTTGCTAGAAGCCTATGTCACGTCATACGGGTTGTAGAATCTTAAGTCGGTCAATCGTCTTAAGACCACGTGGCGTGGAGTCGGCTCAAGTAAGAGTCTTGGGGTCACTTGGTATGGAGAGTTAAAGTAGAATACGAGTACAGAGAGGGGCAGAGAGAACGAAAAGATACAAAGTACAGAACGAATACCCCCCCCCCCCCCCCCGTGTTACATGGGTATACAATATTTTTTGTTGTTCCATTGACCTCTGGGAGTTTGTAACATCTGCTGATGTAGATTTGAATAAATGTAAACTCTGCCAGCAGAACTATTCGCATACTTTGCGTCATTATATAATGGAATTTGAAAAAGTCGCGGAATTTAGAGATAACACCATCAATAGTGTCCAAGAAATGTGTAAGTACTTCATTCATAATGATGTGCTGCCCGAAATCTTAGCGAAGTATCCAAAATTTGCTTACTGTAAGTAATGCATGCACATGACTGTAAAGCTGCCGCCCAGTTGGGTGGGTGTGGAGCACACGACTGTAAAGCTGCCGCCCAGTTGGGTGGGTGTGGAGCACATGACTGTAAAGCTGCCGCCCAGTTGGGTGGGTGTGGAGCACATGACTGTAAAGCTGCCGCCCAGTTGGGTGGGTGTGCAGCACATGACTGTAAAGCTGCCGCCCAGTTGGGTGGGTGTGGAGCACATGACTGTAAAGCTGCTGCCCAGTTGGGTGGGTGTGGAGCACATGACTGTAAAGCTGCCACCCAGTTGGGTGGGGTGTGGAGCACATGACTGTAAAGCTGCTGCCCAGTTGGGTGGGTGTGGAGCACATGACTGTAAAGCTGCTGCCCAGTTGGGTGGGTGTGGAGCACATGACAGTAAAGCTGCTGCCCAGTTGGGTGGGTGTGGAGCACATGACAGTAAAGCTGCCGCCCAGTTGGGTGGGTGTGGAGCACATGACTGTAAAGCTGCCGCCCAGTTGGGTGGGTGTGGAGCAAGACTAGTAACTGTGTGACTCACCATAGATGTAAAGTGCCTTGTATAGTGACTGTTGTGAGCCTCTTGTTGATCACTTGTGACACAAAACATTATTGATGTGTGTATTTGTGTAGGTGATTGAATATGTATGTGCATGTATATATGTATATATATATATATATATATATATATATATATATATGTATATATATATATATATATATATATATATATATATATATATATATATATATATATATATATATATATATATATATATATATATATATATATATGAATGAAAACTCACACCCCAGAAGTGACTCGAACCCATACTCCCAGAAGCAACGCAACTGGTAACTACAGGGCGCCTTAATCCGCTTGACCATCACGGCCGTCAAAAGGAAGTGATAGCCGAGGCTATTTGAGCCACTTCCCCGACGGCAACTCAGATGGTAATCTTGGGCATAGCATTTCACCAAATCACCTCATTCTTTGGGGCACACGTGAGGAACACAAATGCGAACAAGCCTGAATGGTCCCCAGGACTATATGCGAATGAAAACTCACACCCCAGAAGTGACTCGAACCCATACTCCCAGAAGCAACGCAACTGGTAACTACAGGGCGCCTTAATCCGCTTGACCATCACGGCCGTCAAAAGGAAGTGATAGCCGAGGCTATTTGAGCCACTTCCCCGACGGCAACTCGGATGGTAATCTTGGGCATAGCATTTCACCAAATCACCTCATTCTTTGGGGCACACGTGAGGAACACAAATAGCGGATTAAGGCGCCCTGTAGTTACCAGTTGCGTTGCTTCTGGGAGTATGGGTTCGAGTCACTTCTGGGGTGTGAGTTTTCATTCGCATATAGTCCTGGGGACCATTCAGGCTTGTTCGCATTTGTGTTCCTCACGTGTGCCCCAAAGAATGAGGTGATTTGGTGAAATGCTATGCCCAAGATTACCATCCGAGTTGCCGTCGGGGAAGTGGCTCAAATAGCCTCGGCTATCACTTCCTTTTGACGGCCGTGATGGTCAAGCGGATTAAGGCGCCCTGTAGTTACCAGTTGCGTTGCTTCTGGGAGTATGGGTTCGAGTCACTTCTGGGGTGTGAGTTTTCATTCGCATATAGTCCTGGGGACCATTCAGGCTTGTTCGCATTTGTGTTCCTCACGTGTGCCCCAAAGAATGAGGTGATTTGGTGAAATGCTATGCCCAAGATTACCATCCGAGTTGCCGTCGGGGAAGTGGCTCAAATAGCCTCGGCTATCACTTCCTTTTGACGGCCGTGATGGTCAAGCGGATTAAGGCGCCCTGTAGTTACCAGTTGCGTTGCTTCTGGGAGTATGGGTTCGAGTCACTTCTGGGGTGTGAGTTTTCATTCGCATATAGTCCTGGGGACCATTCAGGCTTGTTCGCATTTGTGTTCCTCACGTGTGCCCCAAAGAATGAGGTGATTTGGTGAAATGCTATGCCCAAGATTACCATCCGAGTTGCCGTCGGGGAAGTGGCTCAAATAGCCTCGGCTATCACTTCCTTTTGACGGCCGTGATGGTCAAGCGGATTAAGGCGCCCTGTAGTTACCAGTTGCGTTGCTTCTGGGAGTATGGGTTCGAGTCACTTCTGGGGTGTGAGTTTTCATTCGCATATAGTCCTGGGGACCATTCAGGCTTGTTCGCATTTGTGTTCCTCACGTGTGCCCCAAAGAATGAGGTGATTTGGTGAAATGCTATGCCCAAGATTACCATCCGAGTTGCCGTCGGGGAAGTGGCTCAAATAGCCTCGGCTATCACTTCCTTTTGACGGCCGTGATGGTCAAGCGGATTAAGGCGCCCTGTAGTTACCAGTTGCGTTGCTTCTGGGAGTATGGGTTCGAGTCACTTCTGGGGTGTGAGTTTTCATTCGCATATAGTCCTGGGGACCATTCAGGCTTGTTCGCATATATATATATATATATATATATATATATATATATATATATATATATATATATATATATATATATATATATATATATATATATATGCCTATACTTGCATAAACCACAAGTGAAGATAAACAATCTTTGGACAACACCCACCAGTGGGACTCGAACCCAGAAAGCACAACTACCTTCCAGTAGCTGGCATAACTAGTATGCTTTAACCCACTACGCCATCAGACCTTACAAAAGAAGTAGATAGTTCGAGATATATATATCTCAAACATCTCTACCTCCCGAAGGCACCAGATGAGTGAGGGGTCAGTCTGCAATTTTCATCAAGCCACTGTCAATGTGAGAGAACTCGTGTCCAGCTTATAAGCCTATACTTGCATAAACCACAAGTGAAGATAAACAATCTTTGGACAACACCCACCAGTGGGACTCGAACCCAGAAAGCACAACTACCTTCCAGTAGCTGGCATAACTAGTATGCTTTAACCCACTACGCCATCAGACCTTACAATATATATATCAGACCTTACAATATATATATGTTTGAGATATATATATCTCGAACTATCTACTTCTTTTGTAAGGTCTGATGGCGTAGTGGGTTAAAGCATACTAGTTATGCCAGCTACTGGAAGGTAGTTGTGCTTTCTGGGTTCGAGTCCCACTGGTGGGTGTTGTCCAAAGATTGTTTATCTTCACTTGTGGTTTATGCAAGTATAGGCTTATAAGCTGGACACGAGTTCTCTCACATTGACAGTGGCTTGATGAAAATTGCAGACTGACCCCTCACTCATCTGGTGCCTTCGGGAGGTAGAGATGTTTGAGATATATATATCTCGAACTATCTACTTCTTTTGTAAGGTCTGATGGCGTAGTGGGTTAAAGCATACTAGTTATGCCAGCTACTGGAAGGTAGTTGTGCTTTCTGGGTTCGAGTCCCACTGGTGGGTGTTGTCCAAAGATTGTTTATCTTCACTTGTGGTTTATGCAAGTATAGGCTTATAAGCTGGACACGAGTTCTCTCACATTGACAGTGGCTTGATGAAAATTGCAGACTGACCCCTCACTCATCTGGTGCCTTCGGGAGGTAGAGATGTTTGAGATATATATATCTCGAACTATCTACTTCTTTTGTAAGGTCTGATGGCGTAGTGGGTTAAAGCATACTAGTTATGCCAGCTACTGGAAGGTAGTTGTGCTTTCTGGGTTCGAGTCCCACTGGTGGGTGTTGTCCAAAGATTGTTTATCTTCACTTGTGGTTTATGCAAGTATAGGCTTATAAGCTGGACACGAGTTCTCTCACATTGACAGTGGCTTGATGAAAATTGCAGACTGACCCCTCACTCATCTGGTGCCTTCGGGAGGTAGAGATGTTTGAGATATATATATCTCGAACTATCTACTTCTTTTGTAAGGTCTGATGGCGTAGTGGGTTAAAGCATACTAGTTATGCCAGCTACTGGAAGGTAGTTGTGCTTTCTGGGTTCGAGTCCCACTGGTGGGTGTTGTCCAAAGATTGTTTATCTTCACTTGTGGTTTATGCAAGTATAGGCTTATAAGCTGGACACGAGTTCTCTCACATTGACAGTGGCTTGATGAAAATTGCAGACTGACCCCTCACTCATCTGGTGCCTTCGGGAGGTAGAGATGTTTGAGATATATATATCTCGAACTATCTACTTCTTTTGTAAGGTCTGATGGCGTAGTGGGTTAAAGCATACTAGTTATGCCAGCTACTGGAAGGTAGTTGTGCTTTCTGGGTTCGAGTCCCACTGGTGGGTGTTGTCCAAAGATTGTATATATATATATATATATATATATGTTCATGTATGTATGAGTATGCGTACATGTATATATAACATTAATAATTGTGTAACTAGCGTCAAAAGATTGTTATTTGCTTAGCTAAACGAACTAGAGGGTTCAGTTCCTGAACCGATTATGTGCCTCTGTAATCCTTTACACCACCGCCCACGTGATAGGTATGGGGTGCATAATAAAGAAAGAAATAGAATTGTTCCATTGTCTGTAGAGATATAGTGAGTGTCTGGATTGCCGACTCCAGAACTCCCAACCCTCCCCCCCCCCCATCACCTCGTCCTCCCCAACATCCCCCACTCCCCCGCACCCTCGTCCTCCCCATCAGTGCACCCTCCCCGTCCCCTCGTCCACTCCCACCATCCCTCACTTCCCCGTCCCCTCGTCCACTCCACCATTCCCCACTCCCCCGTCCGATGCATTCACAAATGCTCTGATATTCCCTTCAGAAAAATGGGAACATCAAATGATATGATGTTGCCATCACAGAAAAATAAGAACAGTTAAAACAAAGAAATGAAAAACAATGAAAAAATTAAAAAATAAACTATACTCACGCAATGAACGATATGATAAAAGACACAGCTCAACACCAACTTAACGTCACACGAAATAATTCAATCAAAATGAAAATAAATCGAAATCTAAAAAAAAATCTATTCAACAATCCAATCGGAAACATTGAAATGGAATCGTAAAATATTTAGGAGAGCGTGTGTTGCTTTTGCCTCCAACAGATGGCGCTGTTTTTCAAAAAAGCATGTTTTTATCTGTCACAGGTGTGACATTTAAATAGTAGGAATACAAATATGCGAGTATTCGCATGGAACTTTGTGTCACAATTTCAAAGCAATCGGAGAAGAACTTTCGGAGATCAGCGATTTTGAACAAAAGAACATTTACATTTTTATTTATATAGATGACATAAAATTAAAGATAGTTACTGTTGTAAACATGTATACAGGATACTGTATACATGTGTACAGATACTGTATACATGTGTACAGGATACTGTATACATGTGTACAGATACTGTATACATGTGTACAGGATACTGTATACATGTGTACAGGATACCGTATACATGTGTACAGGATACTGTATACATGTGTACAGGATACTGTAAACATGTGTACAGGATACTGTATACATGTGTACAGGATACTGTATACATGTGTACTAGATAATGTATACATATGTACAGAATACTGCATACATGCGTACAGAATACTGCATACATGTGTACAGAATACTGCATACATGTGTACAGAATACTGTATACATGTGTACAGAATACTGCATACATGTGTACAGAATACTGCATACATGTGTACAGAATACTGCATACATGTGTACAGAATACTGCATACATGTGTACAGAATACTGCATACATGTGTACAGAATACTGCATACATGTGTACAGAATACTGTATACATGTGTATTGGATACTGTTTACTTGTGTACAGAATACTGTATACATGTGTACAGAATACTGTATACTTTTGTACAGGATACTGTATACATGTGTACTGGATACTGTATACTTGTGTACAGATTACTGTATACATGTGTACAGAATACTGTATACATGTTATCGCTGGATACATATGAGAGCAGCTATTTCTTTACCTCGCTACAACCCTTCACATTATTGGTGTGAGTCTCCATCGTTGTCCCCTCCATCACCCTCAACCACCAGGAGGGAACAGTTGTCCCCCTCCATCACTCTCACCCACCAGGAGGGAACAGTGGTCCCCTCCATCACTCTCAACCACCAGGAGGAAACAGTGGTCCCCTCCATCACCCTCAACCACCAGGAGGGAACAGTGGTCCCCTCCATCACCCTCAACCACCAAGAGGGAACAGTTGTCCCCTCCACCACCCTCAACCACCAGGAGGGAACAGTGGTCCCCTCCATCACCCTCAACCACCAAGAGGGAACAGTTGTCCCCTCCATCACCCTCAACCACCAGGAGGGAACAGTTGTCCCCCTCCATCACCCTCAACCACCAGGAGGGAACAGTTGTCCCCCTCCATCACCCTCAACCACCAAGAGGGAACAGTTGTCCCCTCCATCACCCTCAACCACCAGGAGGGAACAGTTGTCCCCTCCATCACCCTCAACCACCAGGAGGGACCAGTTGTCCCCTCCATCACCCTCAACCAACAGGAGGGAACAGTTGTCCCCCTCCATCATCCTCAACCACCAGGAGGGACCAGTTGTCCCCTCCATCACCCTCAACCACCAGGAGGGAACAGTTTCCCCCTCCATCACCCTCAACCACCAGGAGGGAACAGTGGTCCCCTCCATCACCCTCAACCACCAGGAGGGAACAGTTGTCCCCCTCCATCACTCTCAACCACCAGGAGGGAACAGTGGTCCCCCTCCATCACCCTCAACCACCAGGAGGGAACAGTTGTCCCCCTCCATCACCCTCAACCACCAGGAGGGAACAGTTGTCCCCCTCCATCACTCTCAACCACCAGGAGGGAACAGTTGGTCCCCTCCATCACCCTCAACCACCAGGAGGGAACAGTGGTCCCCTCCATCACCCTCAACCACCAGGAGGGAACAGTGGTCCCCTCCATCACTCTCAACCACCAGGAGGGAACAGTGGTCCCCTCCATCACCCTCAACCACCAGGAGGGAACAGTGGTCCCCTCCATCACCCTCAACCACCAGGAGGGAACAGTGGTCCCCTCCATCACCCTCAACCACCAGGAGGGAACAGTGGTCCCCTCCATCACCCTCAACCACCAGGAGGGAACAGTGGTCCCCTCCATCACCCTCAACCACCAGGAGGGAACAGTGGTCCCCTCCATCACCCTCAACCACCAGGAGGGAACAGTTGTCCCCTCCACCACCCTCAACCACCAGGAGGGAACAGTGGTCCCCTCCATCACCCTCAACCACCAGGAGGGAACAGTGGTCCCCTCCATCACCCTCAACCACCAAGAGGGAACAGTTGTCCCCTCCACCACCCTCAACCACCAGGAGGGAACAGTGGTCCCCTCCATCACCCTCAACCACCAAGAGGGAACAGTTGTCCCCTCCATCACCCTCAACCACCAGGAGGGAACAGTTGTCCCCCTCCATCACCCTCAACCACCAAGAGGGAACAGTTGTCCCCTCCATCACCCTCAACCACCAGGAGGGAACAGTTGTCCCCTCCATCACCCTCAACCACCAGGAGGGACCAGTTGTCCCCTCCATCACCCTCAACCAACAGGAGGGAACAGTTGTCCCCCTCCATCATCCTCAACCACCAGGAGGGAACAGTTTCCCCCTCCATCACCCTCAACCACCAGGAGGGAACAGTGGTCCCCTCCATCACCCTCAACCACCAGGAGGGAACAGTTGTCCCCCTCCATCACCCTCAACCACCAGGAGGGAACAGTTGTCCCCCTCCATCACTCTCAACCACCAGGAGGGAACAGTTGGTCCCCTCCATCACCCTCAACCACCAGGAGGGAACAGTGGTCCCCTCCATCACCCTCAACCACCAGGAGGGAACAGTTGTCCCCCTCCATCACCCTCAACCACCAGGAGGGAACAGTTGTCCCCCTCCATCACTCTCAACCACCAGGAGGGAACAGTTGGTCCCCTCCATCACCCTCAACCACCAGGAGGGAACAGTGGTCCCCTCCATCACCCTCAACCACCAGGAGGGAACAGTGGTCCCCTCCATCACCCTCAACCACCAGGAGGGAACAGTGGTCCCCTCCATCACCCTCAACCACCAGGAGGGAACAGTGGTCCCCTCCATCACCCTCAACCACCAGGAGGGACCAGTTGTCCCCCTCCATCACCCTCAACCACCAGGAGGGAACAGTGGTCCCCTCCATCACCCTCAACCACCAGGAGGGAACAGTGGTCCCCTCCATCACTCTCAACCACCAGGAGGGAACAGTGGTCCCCTCCATCACTCTCAACCACCAGGAGGGAACAGTTGTTCCCTCCATCACTCTCAACCACCAGGAGGGAACAGTGGTCCCCTCCATCACCCTCAACCACCAGGAGGGAACAGTGGTCCCCTCCATCACCCTCAACCACCAGGAGGGAACAGTGGTCCCCTCCATCACTCTCAACCACCAGGAGGGAACAGTGGTCCCCTCCATCACTCTCAACCAAAAGGAGGGAACAGTGGTCCCCTCCATCACTCTCAACCACCAGGAGGGAACAGTTGTCCCCCTCCATCACCCTCAACCACCGGCACACTAAGCTTTCACAATTTTAAATACATCTTTAATTTTTTTCCAGAAAAAATAACGTGAATTAGCAGTAGTCACTGTCAACACCAGCCAGTAGTCATTGTCAACACCAGCCAGTAGTCACTGTCAACACCAGCCAGTAGCCATTGTCAACACCAGCCAGTAGTCACTGTCAACACCAGCCAGTAGTCATTGTCAACACCAGCCAGTAGTCACTGTCAACACCAGCCAGTAGCCATTGTCAACACCAGCCAGTAGTCACTGTCAACACCAGCCAGCAGTCATTGTCAACACCAGCCAGTAGTCACTGTCAACACCAGCCAGTAGTCACTGTCAACACCAGCCAGTAGTCACTGTCAACACCAGCCAATAGTCACGGTCAACACCAGCCAGTAGTCACTGTCAACACCAGGCAGTAGTCACGGTCAACACCAGCCAGTAGTCACTGTCAACACCAGCCAGTAGTCATTGTCAACACCAGCCAGTAGTCACTGTCAACACCAACCAGTAGTCACTGTCAACACCAGGCAGTAGTCACTGTCAACACCAGCCAGTAGTCACTGTCAACACCAGGCAGTAGTCACTGTCAACACCAGCCAGTAGTCATTGTCAACACCAGCCAGTAGTCACTGTCAACACCAGCCAGTAGTCACTGTCAACACCAGCCAGTAGTCACTGTCAACACCAGCCAGCAGTCATTGTCAACACCAGCCAGTAGTCACTGTCAACACCAGCCAGTAGTTACTGTCAACACCAGCCAGTAGTCACAGTCAACACCAGCCAGTAGTCACTGTCAACACCAGCCAGTAGTCACGGTGAACACCAGCCAGTAGTCACGGTCAACACCAGCCAGTAGTCACTGTCAACACCAGCCAGTAGTCACTGTCAACACCAGCCAGTAGTCACGGTCAACACCAGCCAGTAGTCACGGTCAACACCAGCCAGTAGTCATTGTCAACACCAGCCAGTAGTCACGGTCAACACCAGCCAGTAGTCACGGTCAACACCAGCCAGTACCCTGGAAACACAAACCGAAACTGTCTCTATTTTCCGCTTGTAACAACTTGTAATAAAGTTGTTACATCTTGGCTTAACGTGTTTATGACGTATTAGAACGTTGTTATAACTTGATATATTGGTTGTTATAACTGGTTAGGTGGTGTTAAAACTTGTTCGAACGTTGTACCAACGTCGTAGTTTCGGTGTGTGTTTGGAGGGTAGTCACTGTTAACACTAGTCAGTAGTCACTATCAACACCAGCCAGTAGCCACGGTCAACACCAGCCAGTAGTCACTGTCAACACCAGCCAGTAGTCACTGTCAACACTAGCCAGTAGTCACTGTCAACACTGGCCAGTAGTCACTGTCAACACTAGCCAGTAGTCACTGTCAACACCAGCCAGTAGTCACTGTCAACAATAGCCAGTAATCACCGTCAACACTATCCAGTAATCACTGTCAACACTAGCCAGTAGTCCCAGTCAACACCAGCCAGTAGTCACTGTCAACAACAGCCAGTAGTCACTGTCGACACCAGCCAGTAACCACTGTCAACACCAGCCAGTAGTCACTGTCAACACCAGCCAGTAGTCACTGTCAACACTAGCAAATAGTCACTGTCAACACCAGCAGTAGTCACTGTCAACACCAGCAGTAGTCATTGTCAACACCAGACAGTAGTCACTGTCAACACCTGCCAGTAGTCACTGTCAACACCAGCCAGGAGTCACTGTCAACAACAGCAGTAGTTACTGTCAACACTAGCTGTAGTCATTGTCAACACTAGCCAGTAGTCACTGTCAACACCAGCCAGTAGTCACTGTCAACACTAGCAAATAGTCACTGTCAACACCAGCAGTAGTCACTGTCAAAATTAGCCAGTAGTTACAGTCAACATCAGCCAGTAGTCATTGTCAACACCAGCCAGTAGTCACTGTCAACACCAGCCAGTCGTCACTGTCAACACCAGCCAGTAGTCACTGTTAACACTAGCCAGTAGTCACTGTCAACACTACCCAGTAGTCATTGTCAACACCAGCCAGTAGTCACAGTCAACACCAGCCAGTAGTCACTGTGAACACCAGCCAATAGTCACAGTCAACACCAGCCAGTAGTCACTGTTAACACTAGCCAGTAGTCACAGTCAACACTAGCCAGTAGTCACTGTCAACACTAGCCAGTAATCACAGTCAGCACCAGCCAGTAGTCACTGTTAACACTAGCCAGTAGTCACTGTCAACACCAGCCAGTAGTCACTGTCAACACCAGCCAATAGTCACTGTCAACACCAGCCAATAGTCACTGTCAACACCAGCAGTAGTCACTGTTAACACTAGCCAGTAGTCACTGTCAACACCAGCAGTAGTCACTGTAAACACCAGTCAGTAGTCACTGTCAACACCAGCCAGTAGTCACTGTCAACACCAGCCAGTAGTCACTGTCAACACCAGCCAGTAGTCACTGTCAACAATAGCCAGTAGTCACTGTCAACATTAGCCAGTAGTCACTGTCAACACTAGCCAGTAGTCACTGTCAACACCAGCCAGTAGTCACTGTCAACAATAGCCAGTAGTCGCTGTCAACACTATCCAGTAATCACTGTCAACACTAGCCAGTAGTCCCAGTCAACACCAGCCAGTAGTCACTGTCAACAACAGCCAGTAGTCACTGTCGACACCAGCCAGTAATCACTGTCAACACCAGCCAGTAGTCACTGTCAACACCAGCCAGTAGTCACTGTCAACACTAGCAAATAGTCACTGTCAACACCAGCAGTAGTCACTGCCAACACCAGCAGTAGTTACTGTCAACACTAGCTTTAGTCATTGTCAACACTAGCCAGTAGTCACTGTCAATACCAGCCAGTTGTCACTGTCAACACCAGCCAGTAGTCATTGTCAACACCAGCCAGTAGTCACTGTCAACACCAGCCAGTAGTCACTGTCAACACCAGCCAGTAGTCACGGTCAACACCAGCCAGAAATCACTGTTAACACTAGTCAGTAGTCACTATCAACACCAGCCAGTAGCCACGGTCAACACCAGCCAGTAGTCACTGTTAACACTAGCCAGTAGTCACAGTCAACACCAGCCAGTAGTCATTGTCAACACTAGCCAGTAGTCATTGTCAACACCAGCCAGTAGTCACTGTCAACACCAGCCAGTAGTCACTGTCAACACTAGCCAGTAGTCACTGTCAACACTAGCCAGTAGTCACTGTCAACACTAGCCAGAAGTCACTGTCAACACCAGCCAGTAGTCACTGTCAACAATATCCAGTAGTCACTGTCAACACTATCCAGTAATCACTGTCAACACTAGGCAGTAGTCCCAGTCAACACCAGCCAGTAGTCACTGTCAACAACAGCCAGTAGTCACTGTCAACACTAGCAAATAGTCACTGTCAACACCAGCAGTAGTCACTGTCAACACCAGCAGTAGTCATTGTCAACACCAGACAGTAGTCACTGTCAACACCTGCCAGTAGTCACTGTCAACACCAGCCAGGAGTCACTGTCAACAACAGCAGTAGTTACTGTCAACACTAGCAGTAGTCATTGTCAACACTAGCCAGTAGTCACTGTCAACACCAGCCAGTAGTCACTGTCAACACTAGCAAATAGTCACTGTCAACACCAGCAGTAGTCACTGTCAAAATTAGCCAGTAGTTACAGTCAACATCAGCCAGTAGTCATTGTCAACACCAGCCAGTAGTCATTGTCAACACCAGCCAGTAGTCACTGTCAACACCAGCCAGTAGTCACTGTTAACACTAGCCAGTAGTCACTGTCAACACTAGCCAGTAGTCATTGTCAACACCAGCCAGTAGTCACAGTCAACACCAGCCAGTAGTCACTGTCAACACCAGCCAATAGTCACAGTCAACACCAGCCAGTAGTCACTGTTAAAACTAGCCAATAGCCACAGTCAACACTAGCCAGTAGTCACTGTCAACACCAGCCAGTAATCACAGTCAGCACCAGCCAGTAGTCACTGTTAACACTAGCCAGTAGTCACTGTCAACACCAGCCAGTAGTCACTGTCAACACCAGACAGTAGTCACTGTCAACACCAGCCAATAGTTACTGTAAAACACCAGCCAATAGTCACTGTCAACACCAGCAGTAGTCACTGTCAACACTAGCCAGTAGTCACTGTCAACACCAGCAGTAGTCACTGTAAACACCAGTCAGTAGTCACTGTCAACACCAGCCAGTAGTCACTGTCAACAATAGCCAGTAGTCACTGTCAACACCAGCCAGTAGTCACTGTCAACAATAGCCAGTAGTCACTGTCAACACTAGCTAGTAGTCACTGTCAACACTAGCCAGTAGTCACTGTCAACACCAGCCAGTAGTCACTGTCAACAATAGCCAGTAGTCGCTGTCAACACTATCCAGTAATCACTGTCAACACTAGCCAGTAGTCCCAGTCAACACCAGCCAGTAGTCACTGTCAACAACAGCCAGTAGTCACTGTCGACACCAGCCAGTAATCACTGTCAACACCAGCCAGTAGTCACTGTCAACACCAGCCAGAAGTCACTGTGAACACTAGCAAATAGTCACTGTCAACACCAGCAGTAGTCACTGCCAACACCAGCAGTAGTTACTGTCAACACTAGCAGTAGTCATTGTCAACACTAGCCAGTAGTCACTGTCAACACCAGCCAGTAGTCACTGTCAACACTAGCAAATAGTCACTGTCAACACCAGCAGTAGTCACTGTCAAAATTAGCTAGTAGTCATAGTCAACATCAGCCAGTAGTCATTGTCAACACCAGCCAGTAGTCATTGTCAACACCAGCCAGTAGTCAATGTCAACACCAGCCAGTAGTCACTGTTAACACTAGCCAGTAGTCACTGCCAACACTAGCCAGTAGTCATTGTCAACACCAGCCAGTAGTCACAGTCAACACCAGCCAGTAGTCACTGTCAACACCAGCCAGTAGTCACAGTCAACACCAGCCAGTAGTCACTGTTAACACTAGCCAGTAGTCACAGTCAACACTAGCCAGTAGTCACTGTCAACACCAGCCAGTAGTCACAGTCAGCACCAGCCAGTAGTCACTGTTAACACTAGCCAGTAGTCACTGTCAACACCAGCCAATAGTCACTGTCAACTCCAGACAGTTGTCACTGTCAACACAAGCCAGTATTCACTGTCAACACCAGGAGTAGTCACTGTCAACACTAGCAAGTAGTCACTGTCAAAACCAGCAGTAGTCACTGTAAACACGAGTCAGTAGTCACTGTCAACACCAGCCAGTAGTCGGTCAAAACCAGCCAGTAGTCACTGTCAACACCAGCCAGTAGTCACTGTCAAAACCAGCAGTAGTCACTGTAAACACGAGTCAGTAGTCACTGTCAACACCAGCCAGTAGTCACTGTCAACACCAGACAGTAGTCACTGTCAACACAAGCCAGTAGTCACTGTCAACACCAGGAGTAGTCACTGTCAACACTAGCAAGTAGTCACTGTCAAAACCAGCAGTAGTCACTGTAAACACGAGTCAGTAGTCACTGTCAACACCAGCCAGTAGTCGGTCAAAACCAGCCAGTAGTCACTGTCAACACCAGCCAGTAGTCACTGTCAACACTAGCCAGTAGTCACTGTCAACACTAGCCAGTAATCACTGTCAACACTTGCCAGTAGTCACAGTCAACACCAGCCAGTAGTCACTGTCAATAACAGCCAGTAGTCACTGTCGACACCAGCCAGTAGTCACTGTCAACACCAACCAGTAGTCACGGTCAACACCAGCCAGTAGTCACTGTCAACACCAGGCAGTAGTCACGGTCAACACCAGACAGTAGTCACTGTCAACACCAGCCAGTAGTCATTGTCAACACCAGGCATTAGTCACTGTCAACACCAGCCAGTAGTCACTGTCAACACCAGGCAGTAGTCACTGTCAACACCAGCCAGTAGTCACTGTCAACACCAGGCAGTAGTCACTGTCAACACCAGCCAGTAGTCATTGTCAACACCAGCCAGTAGTCACTGTCAACACCAGCCAGCAGTGACTGTCAACACCAGCCAGTAGTCACTGTCAACACCAGCCAGTAGTCATTGTCAACACCAGCCAGTAGTCACTGTCAACAGCAGCCAGTAGTCACTGTCAACACCAGCCAGTAGTCACGGTCAACACCAGCCAGAAGTCACTGTTAACACTAGTCAGTAGTCACTATCAACACCAGCCAGTAGCCACGGTCAACACCAGCCAGTAGTCACTGTTAACACTAGCCAGTAGTCACAGTCAACACCAGCCAGTAGTCATTGTCAACACTAGCCAGTAGTCATTGTCAACACCAGCCAGTAGTCACTGTCAACACCAGCCAGTAGTCACTGTCAACACTAGCCAGTAGTCACTGTCAACACTAGCCAGTAGTCACTGTCAACACTAGCCAGTAGTCACTGTCAACACCAGCCAGTAGTCACTGTCAACACCAGCCAGTAGTCACTGTCAACACCAGCCAGTAGTCACTGTCAACAACAGCCAGTAGTCACTGTCAACACTAGCAAATAGTCACTGTCAACACCAGCAGTAGTCACTGTCAACACCAGCAGTAGTCATTGTCAACACCAGACAGTAGTCACTGTCAACACCTGCCAGTAGTCACTGTCAACACCAGCCAGGAGTCACTGTCAACAACAGCAGTAGTTACTGTCAACACTAGCAGTAGTCATTGTCAACACTAGCCAGTAGTCACTGTCAACACCAGCCAGTAGTCACTGTCAACACTAGCAAATAGTCACTGTCAACACCAGCAGTAGTCACTGTCAAAATTAGCCAGTAGTTACAGTCAACATCAGCCAGTAGTCATTGTCAACACCAGCCAGTAGTCATTGTCAACACCAGCCAGTAGTCACTGTCAACACCAGCCAGTAGTCACTGTTAACACTAGCCAGTAGTCACTGTCAACACTAGCCAGTAGTCATTGTCAACACCAGCCAGTAGTCACAGTCAACACCAGCCAGTAGTCACTGTCAACACCAGCCAATAGTCACAGTCAACACCAGCCAGTAGTCACTGTTAACACTAGCCAGTAGTCACAGTCAACACTAGCCAGTAGTCACTGTCAACACCAGCCAGTAATCACAGTCAGCACCAGCCAGTAGTCACTGCTAACACTAGCCAGTAGTCACTGTCAACACCAGCCAGTAGTCACTGTCAACACCAGACAGTAGTCACTGTCAACACCAGCCAATAGTCACTGTCAACACCAGCCAATAGTCACTGTCAACACCAGCAGTAGTCACTGTCAACACCAGCAGTAGTCACTGTCAACACTAGCCAGTAGTCACTGTCAACACCAGCAGTAATCATTGTAAACACCAGTCAGTAGTCACTGTCAACACTTGCCAGTAGTCACTGTCAACACCAGCCAGTAGTCACTGTCAACACCAGCCAGTAGTCACTGTCAACAATAGCCAGTAGTCACTGTCAACACTATCCAGTAATCACTGTCAACACTAGCCAGTAGTCCCAATCAACACCAGCCAGTAGTCACTGTCAACACTAGCCAGTAGTCACTGTCAACACCAGCAGTAGTCACTGTAAACACCAGTCAGTAGTCACTGTCAACACCAGCCAATAGTCACTGTCAACACCAGCCAGTAGTCACTGTCAACACCATCCAGTAGTCACTGTCAACACCAGCCAGTAGTCACTGTCAACAATAGCCAGTAGTCACTGTCAACACTATCCAGTAATCACTGTCAACACTAGCCAGTAGTCCCAGTCAACACCAGCCAGTAGTCACTGTCAACAATAGCCAGTAGTGACTGTCAATACTAGCCAGTAGTCACTGTCAACACTAGCAAATAGTCACTGTCAACACCAGCAGTAGTCACTGTCAAAATTAGCCAGTAGTCACAGTCAACATCAGCCAGTAGTCATTGTCAACACCAGCCAGTAGTCATTGTCAACACCAGCCAGTAGTCACTGTCAACACCAGCCAGTAGTCACTGTTAACAATAGCCAGTAGTCACTGTCAACACTAGCCAGTAGTCATTGTCAACACCAGCCAGTAGTCACAGTCAACACCAGACAGTAGTCACTGTCAACACCAGCCAGTAGTCACAGTCAACACCAGCCAGTAGTCACTGTAAACACTAGCCAGTAGTCACAGTCAACACTAGCCTGTAGTCACTGTCAACACCAGCCAGTAGTCACAGTCAGCACTAGCGAGTAGTCACTGTTAACACTAGCCAGTAGTCACTGTTAACACCAGCCAGTAGTCACTGTCAACACCAGACAGTAGTCACTGTCAACACCAACCAGTAGTCACTGTCAACACCAGCAGTAGTCACTGTCAACACTAGCCAGTAGTCACAGTCAAAACCAGCAGTAGTCACTGTAAACACGAGTCAGTAGTCACTGTCAACACCAGCCAGTAGTCACTGTCAAAACCAGCCAGTAGTCACTGTCAACACCAGCCAGTAGTCACTGTCAACACTAGCCAGTAGTCACTGTCAACACTAGCCAGAAATCACTGTCAACACTAGCCAGTAGTCACAGTAAACACTAGCAAATAGTCACTGTCAACACCAGCAGTAGTCACTGTCAACACCGGCAGTAGTCATTGTCAACACCAGCCAGTAGTCACTGTCAACACCTGCCAGTAGTCACTGTCAACACCAGTCAGGTGTCACTGTCAACAACAGCAGTAGTTACTGTCAACACTAGCAGTAGTCAATGTCAACACTAGCCAGTAGTCACTGTCAACACCAGCCAGTAATTACTGTCAACATCAGCCAGTAGTCACTGTCAACACTAGCCAGTATTATTTGTCAACACCAGCAGAACTCACAGTCAACACCAGCAGAAGTCAGTCAAAACCAGTCAGTAGTCACTGCCCACACCAGCCAGTAGTCACTGTCAACACCAGCCAATAGTCACTGTCAACACCAGCCAGTAGTCGCTGTCAACACCAGACAGTAGTTACTGTCAACACCAGCCAGTAGTCGTTGTCAATACCACCCGGTAGTCGCTGTCAACATCAGCCAGTAATCACTGTCAACACCAGCAAGTAATTTTTGTCAACACCAGCAGTGGTCACAGTCAATACCAGCCAGTAAACACTGTCAACACCTGCCAGTAGTCACAGTCAACACCAGCCAGTAGTCACTGTTAACACTAGCCAGTAGTCATTGTCAACACCAGCCAGTAGTCACAGTCAACACCAGCCAGTAGTCACTGTTAACACTAGCCAGTAGTCACTGTCAACACCAGCCAGTAGTCACAGTCAGAACCAGCCAGTAGTCACTGTTAACACTAGCCAGTAGTCACTGTCAACACCAGCCAGTAGTCACTGTCAACACCAGACAGTAGTCACTGTCAACACCAGCCAGTAGTCACTGTCAACACCAGTAGTAGACACTGTCAACACTAGCCAGTAGTCACTGTCAAAACCAGCAGTAGTCACTGTAAACACGAGTCAGTAGTCACTGTCAACACCAGCAGTAGTCACTGTCAACACTAGCCAGTAGTCACTGTCAAAACCAGCAGTAGTCACTGTACACACGAGTCAGTAGTCACTGTCAACACCAGCAGTAGTCACTGTCAATACCGGCAGTAGTCATTGTCAACACCAGCCAGTAGTCACAGTCAACACCTGCCAGTAGTCAAGGTCAACACCAGCAAGGAGTCACTGTCAACAACAGCAGTAGTTACTGTCAATACTAGCAGTAGTCATTGTCAACACTAGCCAGTAGTCGTTGTCAACACCAGCAGTAGTCACAGTCAACACCAGTCAGTAGTCACTGCCAACACCAGCCAGTAGTCACTGTCAACACCAGCCAGTAGTCGCTGTCAACACCAGACAGTAGTTACTGTCAACACCAGCCAGTAGTCGTTGTCAATACCAGCTAGTAGTCGCTGTCAACATCAGCCAGTAATCACTGTCAACACCAGCAAGTAATTTTTGTCAACACCAGCAGTAGTCACAGTCAATACCAGCCAGTAAACACTGTCAACACCAGCCAGTAGTCACTGTCCTCATCTGACAGTAATCGATGTCAACACCAGCCAATAGTCACTACCAACACCAGGCATTGGTCACTGTCCACTACAGCCAGTAGCCACTGTCAACATCAGACAGTAGTCACTGTCAACAAAAGGCAGAAGTCACTGTCAATACTAGCTAGTATTCACTGTCAACACTAGCCAGTAGTCAGTGTCAACACCAGCCAGTAGTTACTATCAACACTAGCCAGTAGTTACTATCAACACTAGCCAGTAGTCACTGTCAACACTAGACAGTAGTCACTGTCAACACTAGCCAGTAGTCACTGTCAAAACCAGTCAGTAGCGACTGTCAACACCAGCAGGTAGTCTCTGTCAACACCAGCTTGTAGTCACTGTCAACACCAGTCAGTAGTCACTGTCAACACCAGTCAGTTGGGACTGTCAACACCAGCCAGTAGTCACTGTCAACACAAGCCAGTAGTCACTGTCAACACCAGCCAGTAGAAACTGTTAACACCAGCCTGTAGTCACTGTCAACACTAGCCAGTAGTTACTGTCAACACCAGCCAGTAGTCATTGTCAACAGAAGCTAGTAGTCGCTGTCAACACTAGCCAGTAGTCACTATCAACACCAGCCAATAATCACTCTCAACACCAGCCAGTAGTCACTGTCAACAGTAGCCAGTAATCACTGTCAACACCAGCTAGTAATCACTGTCAACACCAGCCAGTAGTCACTGTCAACACTAGCAAAACGTCACTGTCAACACCAGCAGTAGTCACTGTCAACGCTAGCAAGTAATCACTGTCAACACTAGCCAGTAGTCACTGTCAACACTAGCCAGTAGACACTGTTAACACCAGCCAGTAGTCACTGTCAACACCAGCCAGTAGTCATTGTCAACACCAGCCAGTAGTCACTGTCAACACCTGCCAGTAGTCACTGTCAACACCAGCCAGTAGTCACTGTCAACACCAGCCAGTAGTCATTGTCAACACCAGCCAGTAGTCACTGTCAACACCAGCCAGTAGTCACTGTCAACACCAGCCAGTAGTCACGGTCAACACCAGCCAGAAGTCACTGTTAACACTAGTCAGTAGTCACTATTAACACCAGCCAGTAGCCACGGTCAACACCAGCCAGTAGTCACTGTTAACACTAGCCAGTAGTCACAGTCAACACCAGCCAGTAGTCACTGTCAACACCAGCCAGTAGTCACTGTCAACACCAGCCAGTAGTCACTGTCAACACTAGCCAGTAGTCACTGTCAACACTAGCCAGTAGTCACTGTCAACACTAGCCAGTAGTCACTGTCAACACCAGCCTGTAGTCACTGTCAACAATAGCCAGTAGTCACTGTCAACACTATCCAGTAATCACTGTCAACACTAGGCAGTAGTCCCAGTCAACACCAGCCAGTAGTTACTGTCAACAACAGCCAGTAGTCACTGTCAACACTAGCAAATAGTTACTGTCAACACCAGCAGTAGTCACTGTCAACAGTAGCCAGTAATCACTGTCAACACCAGCTAGTAATCACTGTCAACACCAGCCAGTAGTCACTGTCAACACTAGCAAAACGTCACTGTCAACACCAGCAGTAGTCACTGTCAACGCTAGCAAGTAATCACTGTCAACACTAGCCAGTAGTCACTGTCAACACTAGCCAGTAGACACTGTTAACACCAGCCAGTAGTCACTGTCAACACCAGCCAGTAGTCATTGTCAACACCAGCCAGTAGTCACTGTCAACACCTGCCAGTACTCACTGTCAACACCAGCCAGTAGTCACTGTCAACACCAGCCAGTAGTCATTGTCAACACCAGCCAGTAGTCACTGTCAACACCAGCCAGTAGTCACTGTCAACACCAGCCAGTAGTCACGGTCAACACCAGCCAGAAGTCACTGTTAACACTAGTCAGTAGTCACTATTAACACCAGCCAGTAGCCACGGTCAACACCAGCCAGTAGTCACTGTTAACACTAGCCAGTAGTCACAGTCAACACCAGCCAGTAGTCATTGTCAACACTAGCAAGTAGTCATTGTCAACACCAGCCAGTAGTCACTGTCAACACCAGCCAGTAGTCACTGTCAACCCTAGCCAGTAGTCACTGTCAACACTAGCCAGTAGTCACTGTCAACACTAGCCAGTAGTCACTGTCAACACTAGCCAGTAGTCACTGTCAACACTAGCCAGTAGTCACTGTCAACACCAGCCAGTAGTCACTGTCAACAATAGCCAGTAGTCACTGTCAACACTATCCAGTAATCACTGTCAACACTAGGCAGTAGTCCCAGTCAACACCAGCCAGTAGTCACTGTCAACAACAGCCAGTAGTCACTGTCAACACTAGCAAATAGTTACTGTCAACACCAGCAGTAGTCACTGTCAACAACAGCAGTAGTTACTGTCAACACTAGCAGTAGTCATTGTCAACACTAGCCAGTAGTCACTGTCAACACCAGCCAGTAGTCACTGTCAACACTAGCAAATAGTCACTGTCAACACCAGCCAGTAGTCACTGTCAACAATAGCCAGTAGTCACTGTCAACACTATCCAGTAATCACTGTCAACACTAGCCAGTAGTCCCAGTCAACACCAGCCAGTAGTCACTGTCAACAACAGCCAGTAGTCACTTTCGACACCAGCCAGTAATCACTGTCAACACCAGCCAGTAGAGACTGTCAACACCAGCCAGTAGTCACTGTCAACACTAGCAAATAGTCACTGTCAACACCAGCAGTAGTCACTGTCAAAATTAGCCAGTAGTCACAGTCAACATCAGCCAGTAGTCATTGTCAACACCAGCCAGTAGTCATTGTCAACACCAGCCAGTAGTCACTGTCAACACCAGCCAGTAGTCACTGTTAACAATAGCCAGTAGTCACTGTCAACACTAGCCAGTAGTCATTGTCAACACCAGCCAGTAGTCACAGTCAACACCAGCCAGTAGTCACAGTCAACACCAGCCAGTAGTCACAGTCAACACCAGCCAGTAGTCACTGTAAACACTAGCCAGTAGTCACAGTCAACACTAGCCAGTAGTCACTGTCAACACCAGCCAGTAGTCACAGTCAGCACCAGCGAGTAGTCACTGTTAACACTAGCCAGTAGTCCCTGTCAACACCAGCCAGTAGTCACTGTCAACACCAGACAGTAGTCACTGTCAACACCAACCAGTAGTCACTGTCAACACCAGCAGTAGTCACTGTCAACACTAGCCAGTAGTCACAGTCAAAACCAGCAGTAGTCACTGTAAACACGAGTCAGTAGTCACTGTCAACACCAGCCAGTAGTCACTGTCAAAACCAGCCAGTAGTCACTGTCAACACCAGCCAGTAGTCACTGTCAACACTAGCCAGTAGTCACTGTCAACACTAGCCAGTAATCACTGTCAACACTAGCCAGTAGTCACAGTAAACACTAGCAAATAGTCACTGTCAACACCAGCAGTAGTCACTGTCAACACCGGCAGTAGTCATTGTCAACACCAGCCAGTAGTCACTGTCAACACCTGCCAGTAGTCACTGTCAACACCAGTCAGGTGTCACTGTCAACAACAGCAGTAGTTACTGTCAACACTAGCAGTAGTCAATGTCAACACTAGCCAGTAGTCACTGTCAACACCAGCCAGTAATTACTGTCAACATCAGCCAGTAGTCACTGTCAACACCAGCCAGTATTATTTGTCAACACCAGCAGAACTCACAGTCAACACCAGCAGAAGTCACAGTCAAAACCAGTCAGTAGTCACTGCCCACACCAGCCAGTAGTCACTGTCACCACCAGCCAGTAGTCACTGTCAACACCAGCCAGTAGTCGCTGTCAACACCAGACAGTAGTTACTGTCAACACCAGCCAGTAGTCGTTGTCAATACCACCCGGTAGTCGCTGTCAACATCAGCCAGTAATCACTGTCAACACCAGCAAGTAATTTTTGTCAACACCAGCAGTGGTCACAGTCAATACCAGCCAGTAAACACTGTCAACACCTGCCAGTAGTCACAGTCAACACCAGCCAGTAATCACTGTTAACACTAGCCAGTAGTCATTGTCAACACCAGCCAGTAGTCACAGTCAACACCAGCCAGTAGTCACTGTTAACACTAGCCAGTAGTCACTGTCAACACCAGCCAGTAGTCACAGTCAGAACCAGCCAGTAGTCACTGTTAACACTAGCCAGTAGTCACTGTCAACACCAGCCAGTAGTCACTGTCAACACCAGACAGTAGTCACTGTCAACACCAGCCAGTAGTCACTGTCAACACCAGTAGTAGTCACTGTCAACACTAGCCAGTAGTCACTGTCAAAACCAGCAGTAGTCACTGTAAACACGAGTCAGTAGTCACTGTCAACACCAGCAGTAGTCACTGTCAACACTAGCCAGTAGTCACTGTCAAAACCAGCAGTAGTCACTGTAAACACGAGTCAGTAGTCACTGTACACACGAGTCAGTAGTCAATGTCAACACCAGCAGTAGTCACTGTCAATACCGGCAGTAGTCATTGTCAACACCAGCCAGTAGTCACAGTCAACACCTGCCAGTAGTCAAGGTCAGCACCAGCCAGGAGTCACTGTCAACAACAGCAGTAGTTACTGTCAACACTAGCAGTAGTCATTGTCAACACTAGCCAGTAGTCGTTGTCAACACCAGCAGTAGTCACAGTCAACACCAGTCAGTTGTCACTGCCAACACCAGCCAGTAGTCACTGTCAACACCAGCCAGTAGTCGCTGTCAACACCAGACAGTAGTTACTGTCAACACCAGCCAGTAGTCGTTGTCAATACCAGCTAGTAGTCGCTGTCAACATCAGCCAGTAATCACTGTCAACACCAGCAAGTAATTTTTGTCAACACCAGCAGTAGTCACAGTCAATACCAGCCAGTAAACACTGTCAACACCAGCCAGTAGTCACTGTCCTCATCTGACAGTAATCGATGTCAACACCAGCCAATAGTCACTACCAACACCAGGCATTGGTCACTGTCCACTACAGCCAGTAGCCACTGTCAACATCAGACAGTAGTCACTGTCAACAAAAGGCAGAAGTCACTGTCAATACTAGCTAGTATTCACTGTCAACACTAGCCAGTAGTCAGTGTCAACACCAGCCAGTAGTTACTATCAACACTAGCCAGTAGTTACTATCAACACTAGCCAGTAGTCACTGTCAACACTAGACAGTAGTCACTGTCAACACTAGCCAGTAGTCACTGTCAAAACCAGTCAGTAGCGACTGTCAACACCAGCAGGTAGTCTCTGTCAACACCAGCTTGTAGTCACTGTCAACACCAGTCAGTAGTCACTGTCAACACCAGTCAGTTGGGACTGTCAACACCAGCCAGTAGTCACTGTCAACACAAGCCAGTAGTCACTGTCAACACCAGCTAGTAGAAACTGTTAACACCAGTCGGTAGTCACTGTCAACACTAGCCAAAAGTTACTGTCAACACCAGCCAGTAGTCATTGTCAACAGAAGCTAGTAGTCGCTGTCAACACTTGCCAGTAGTCACTATCAACACCAGCCAATAATCACTCTCAACACCAGCCAGTAATCACTGTCAACAGTAGCCAGTAATCACTGTCAACACCAGCTAGTAATCACTGTCAACACCAGCCAGTAGTCACTGTCAACACTAGCAAAACGTCACTGTCAACACCAGCAGTAGTCACTGTCAACGCTAGCAAGTAATCACTGTCAACACTAGCCAGTAGTCACTGTCAACACTAGCCAGTAGACACTGTTAACACCAGCCAGTAGTCACTGTCAACACCAGCCAGTAGTCATTGTCAACACCAGCCAGTAGTCACTGTCAACACCTGCCAGTAGTCACTGTCAACACCAGCCAGTAGTCACTGTCAACACCAGCCAGTAGTCATTGTCAACACCAGCCAGTAGTCACTGTCAACACCAGCCAGTAGTCACTGTCAACACCAGCCAGTAGTCACGGTCAACACCAGCCAGAAGTCACTGTTAACACTAGTCAGTAGTCACTATTAACACCAGCCAGTAGCCACGGTCAACACCAGCCAGTAGTCACTGTTAACACTAGCCAGTAGTCACAGTCAACACCAGCCAGTAGTCATTGTCAACACTAGCCAGTAGTCATTGTCAACACCAGCCAGTAGTCACTGTCAACACCAGCCAGTAGTCACTGTCAACACTAGCCAGTAGTCACTGTCAACACTAGCCAGTAGTCACTGTCAACACTAGCCAGTAGTCACTGTCAACACTAGCCAGTAGTCACTGTCAACACTAGCCAGTAGTCATTGTCAACACCAGCCAGTAGTCACTGTCAACACTAGCCAGTAGTCACTGTCAACACTAGCCAGTAGTCACTGTCAACACTAGCCAGTAGTCACTGTCAACACTAGCCAGTAGTCACTGTCAACACTAGCCAGTAGTCACTGTCAACACTAGCCAGAAGTCACTGTCAACACTAGCCAGTAGTCACTGTCAACACTAGCCAGTAGTCATTGTCAACACCAGCCAGTAGTCACTGTCAACACCAGCCAGTAGTCACTGTCAACCCTAGCCAGTAGTCACTGTCAACACTAGCCAGTAGTCATTGTCAACACTAGCCAGTAGTCATTGTCAACACCAGCCAGTAGTCACTGTCAACACCAGCCAGTAGTCACTGTCAACACTAGCCAGTAGTCACTGTCAACACTAGCCAGTAGTCACTGTCAACACTAGCCAGTAGTCATTGTCAACACCAGCCAGTAGTCACTGTCAACACCAGCCAGTAGTCACTGTCAACCCTAGCCAGTAGTCACTGTCAACACTAGCCAGTAGTCACTGTCAAAAATTAGCCAGTAGTCACTGTCAACACTAGCCAGTAGTCACTGTCAACACTAGCCAGTAGTCACTGTCAACACCAGCCAGTAGTCACTGTCAACAATAGCCAGTAGTCACTGTCAACACTATCCAGTAATCACTGTCAACACTAGGCAGTAGTCCCAGTCAACACCAGCCAGTAGTCACTGTCAACAACAGCCAGTAGTCACTGTCAACACTAGCAAATAGTTACTGTCAACACCAGCAGTAGTCACTGTCAACACCAGCAGTAGTCATTGTCAACACCAGACAGTAGTCACTGTCAACACCTGCCAGTAGTCACTGTCAACACCAGCCAGGAGTCACTGTCAACAACAGCAGTAGTTACTGTCAACACTAGCAGTAGTCATTGTCAACACTAGCCAGTAGTCACTGTCAACACCAGCCAGTAGTCACTGTCAACACTAGCAAATAGTCACTGTCAACACCAGCCAGTAGTCACTGTCAACAATAGCCAGTAGTCACTGTCAACACTATCCAGTAATCACTGTCAACACTAGCCAGTAGTCCCAGTCAACACCAGCCAGTAGTCACTGTCAACAACAGCCAGTAGTCACTTTCGACACCAGCCAGTAATCACTGTCAACACCAGCCAGTAGAGACTGTCAACACCAGCCAGTAGTCACTGTCAACACTAGCAAATAGTCACTGTCAACACCAGCAGTAGTCACTGTCAAAATTAGCCAGTAGTCACAGTCAACATCAGCCAGTAGTCATTGTCAACACCAGCCAGTAGTCATTGTCAACACCAGCCAGTAGTCACTGTCAACACCAGCCAGTAGTCACTGTTAACAATAGCCAGTAGTCACTGTCAACACTAGCCAGTAGTCATTGTCAACACCAGCCAGTAGTCACAGTCAACACCAGCCAGTAGTCACAGTCAACACCAGCCAGTAGTCACAGTCAACACCAGCCAGTAGTCACTGTAAACACTAGCCAGTAGTCACAGTCAACACTAGCCAGTAGTCACTGTCAACACCAGCCAGTAGTCACAGTCAGCACCAGCGAGTAGTCACTGTTAACACTAGCCAGTAGTCCCTGTCAACACCAGCCAGTAGTCACTGTCAACACCAGACAGTAGTCACTGTCAACACCAACCAGTAGTCACTGTCAACACCAGCAGTAGTCACTGTCAACACTAGCCAGTAGTCACAGTCAAAACCAGCAGTAGTCACTGTAAACACGAGTCAGTAGTCACTGTCAACACCAGCCAGTAGTCACTGTCAAAACCAGCCAGTAGTCACTGTCAACACCAGCCAGTAGTCACTGTCAACACTAGCCAGTAGTCACTGTCAACACTAGCCAGTAATCACTGTCAACACTAGCCAGTAGTCACAGTAAACACTAGCAAATAGTCACTGTCAACACCAGCAGTAGTCACTGTCAACACCGGCAGTAGTCATTGTCAACACCAGCCAGTAGTCACTGTCAACACCAGCCAGTAGTCACTGTCAACACTAGCCAGTAGTCACTGTCAACACTAGCCAGTAGTCACTGTCAACACTAGCCAGTAGTCACTGTCAACACCAGCCAGTAGTCACTGTCAACAATAGCCAGTAGTCACTGTCAACACTATCCAGTAATCACTGTCAACACTAGGCAGTAGTCCCAGTCAACACCAGCCAGTAGTCACTGTCAACAACAGCCAGTAGTCACTGTCAACACTAGCAAATAGTTACTGTCAACACCAGCAGTAGTCACTGTCACCAGTAGCCAGTAATCACTGTCAACACCATCTAGTAATCACTGTCAACACCAGCCAGTAGTCACTGTCAACACTAGCAAAACGTCACTGTCAACACCAGCAGTAGTCACTGTCAACGCTAGCAAGTAATCACTGTCAACACTAGCCAGTAGTCACTGTCAACACCAGCCAGTAGACACTGTTAACACCAGCCAGTAGTCACTGTCAACACCAGCCAGTAGTCATTGTCAACACCAGCCAGTAGTCACTGTCAACACCTGCCAGTAGTCACTGTCAACACCAGCCAGTAGTCACTGTCAACACCAGCCAGTAGTCATTGTCAACACCAGCCAGTAGTCACTGTCAACACCAGCCAGTAGTCACTGTCAACACCAGCCAGTAGTCACGGTCAACACCAGCCAGAAGTCACTGTTAACACTAGTCAGTAGTCACTATTAACACCAGCCAGTAGCCACGGTCAACACCAGCCAGTAGTCACTGTTAACACTAGCCAGTAGTCACAGTCAACACCAGCCAGTAGTCATTGTCAACACTAGCCAGTAGTCATTGTCAACACCAGCCAGTAGTCACTGTCAACACCAGCCAGTAGTCACTGTCAACACTAGCCGGTAGTCACTGTCAACACTAGCCAGTAGTCACTGTCAACACTAGCCAGTAGTCACTGTCAACACTAGCCAGTAGTCACTGTCAACACCAGCCAGTAGTCACTGTCAACAATAGCCAGTAGTCACTGTCAACACTATCCAGTAATCACTGTCAACACTAGGCAGTAGTCCCAGTCAACACCAGCCAGTAGTCACTGTCAACAACAGCCAGTAGTCACTGTCAACACTAGCAAATAGTTACTGTCAACACCAGCAGTAGTCACTGTCAACACCAGCAGTAGTCATTGTCAACACCAGACAGTAGTCACTGTCAACACCTGCCAGTAGTCACTGTCAACACCAGCCAGGAGTCACTGTCAACAACAGCAGTAGTTACTGTCAACACTAGCAGTAGTCATTGTCAACACTAGCCAGTAGTCACTGTCAACACCAGCCAGTAGTCACTGTCAACACTAGCAAATAGTCACTGTCAACACCAGCCAGTAGTCACTGTCAACAATAGCCAGTAGTCACTGTCAACACTATCCAGTAATCACTGTCAACACTAGCCAGTAGTCCCAGTCAACACCAGCCAGTAGTCACTGTCAACAACAGCCAGTAGTCACTTTCGACACCAGCCAGTAATCACTGTCAACACCAGCCAGTAGAGACTGTCAACACCAGCCAGTAGTCACTGTCAACACTAGCAAATAGTCACTGTCAACACCAGCAGTAGTCACTGTCAAAATTAGCCAGTAGTCACAGTCAACATCAGCCAGTAGTCATTGTCAACACCAGCCAGTAGTCATTGTCAACACCAGCCAGTAGTCACTGTCAACACCAGCCAGTAGTCACTGTTAACAATAGCCAGTAGTCACTGTCAACACTAGCCAGTAGTCATTGTCAACACCAGCCAGTAGTCACAGTCAACACCAGCCAGTAGTCACTGTAAACACTAGCCAGTAGTCACAGTCAACACTAGCCAGTAGTCACTGTCAACACCAGCCAGTAGTCACAGTCAGCACCAGCGAGTAGTCACTGTTAACACTAGCCAGTAGTCCCTGTCAACACCAGCCAGTAGTCACTGTCAACACCAGACAGTAGTCACTGTCAACACCAACCAGTAGTCACTGTCAACACCAGCAGTAGTCACTGTCAACACTAGCCAGTAGTCACAGTCAAAACCAGCAGTAGTCACTGTAAACACGAGTCAGTAGTCACTGTCAACACCAGCCAGTAGTCACTGTCAAAACCAGCCAGTAGTCACTGTCAACACCAGCCAGTAGTCACTGTCAACACTAGCCAGTAGTCACTGTCAACACTAGCCAGTAATCACTGTCAACACTAGCCAGTAGTCACAGTCAACACCAGCCAGTAGTTACTGTCAATAACAGCCAGTAGTCACTGTCGACACCAGCCAGTAATCACTGTCAACACCAGCCAGTAGTCACTGTCAACACCAGCCAGTAGTCACTGTCAACAGTAAAAATAGTCACTGTCAACACCAGCAGTAGTCACTGTCAACACCGGCAGTAGTCATTGTCAACACCAGCCAGTAGTCACTGTCAACACCTGCCAGTAGTCACTGTCAACACCAGTCAGGTGTCACTGTCAACAACAGAAGTAGTTGTCAACACTAGCAGTAGTCAATGTCAACACTAGCCAGTAGTCATTGTCAACACCAGCCAGTAATTACTGTCAACACCAGCCAGTAGTCGCTGTCAACACCAGCCAGTATTATTTGTCAACACCAGCAGAAGTCACAGTCAACACCAGCAGAAGTCAGTCAACACCAGTCAGTATTCACTGCCAACACCGGCCAGTAGTTACTGTCAACACCAGCCAGTAGTCGTTGTCAATACCAGCCAGTAGTCGCTGTCAACATCAGCCAGTAATCACTGTCAACACCAGCAAATAATTTTTGTCAACACCAGCAGTGGTCACAGTCAATACCAGCCAGTAAACACTGTCAACACCTGCCAGTAGTCACAGTCAAAACCAGCCAGTAGTCACTGTTAACACTAGCCAGTAGTCATTGTCAACACCAGCCAGTAGTCACAGTCAACACCAGCCAGTAGTCACTGTTAACACTAGCCAGTAGTCACTGTCAACACCAGCCAGTAGTCACAGTCAGAACCAGCTAGTAGTCACTGTTAACACTAGCCAGTAGTCACTGTCAACACCAGCCAGTAGTCACTGTCAACACTAGACAATAGTCACTGTCAACACCAGCCAGCAGTCACTGTCAACACCAGTAGTAGTCACTGTCAACACTAGCCAGTAGTCACTGTCAAAACCAGCAGTAGACACTGTAAACACGAGTCAGTAGTCACTGTCAACACCAGCAGTAGTCACTGTCAACACTAGCCAGTAGTCACTGTCAAAACCAGCAGTAGTCACTGTAAACACGAGTCAGTAGTCACTGTAAACACGAGTCAGTAGTCACTGTCAACACCAGCAGTAGTCACTGTCAATACCGGCAGTAGTCATTGTCAACACCAGCCAGTAGTCACAGTCAAAACCAGCAGTAGTCACTGTAAACACGAGTCAGTAGTCACTGTAAACACGAGTCAGTAGTCACTGTCAACACCAGCAGTAGTCACTGTCAATACCGGCAGTAGTCATTGTCAACACCAGCCAGGAGTCACTGTCAACAACAGCAGTAGTTACTGTCAACACTAGCAGTAGTCATTGTCAACACTAGCCAGTAGTCGTTGTCAACACCAGCAGTAGTCACAGTCAACACCAGTCAGTAGTCACTGCCAACACCAGCCAGTAGTCACTGTCAACACCAGCCAGTAGTCGCTGTCAACACCAGACAGTAATTACTGTCAACACCAGCCAGTAGTCGTTGTCAATACCAGCTAGTAGTCGCTGTCAACATCAGCCAGTAATCACTGTCAACACCAGCAAGTAATTTTTGTCAACACCAGCAGTAGTCACAGTCAATACCAGCCAGTAAACACTGTCAACACCAGCCAGTAGTCACTGTCCTCACCTGACAGTAATCGATGTCAACACCAGCCAATAGTCACTACCAACACCAGGCATTGGTCACTGTCCACTACAGCCAGTAGCCACTGTCAACATCAGACAGTAGTCACTGTCAACAAAAGGCAGAAGTCACTGTCAATACTAGCTAGTATTCACTGTCAACACTAGCCAGTAGTCAGTGTCAACACCAGCCAGTAGTTACTATCAACACTAGCCAGTAGTCACTGTCAACACTAGCCAGCAGTCACTGTCAACACTAGCCAGTAGTCACTGTCAACACCAGTCAGTAGCGACTGTCAACACCAGCAGGTAGTCTCTGTCAACACCAGCTTGTAGTCACTGTCAACACCAATCAGTAGTCACTGTCAACACCAGTCAGTTGGGACTGTCAACACCAGCCAGTAGTCACTGTCAACACAAGCCAGTAGTCACTTTCAACACCAGCCAGTAGTCACTGTCAACACAAGCCAGTAGTCACTGTCAACACTAGCCAGTAGTCACTGTCAACACTAGCCAGTAGTCACTATCAACACCAGCCAGTAGTCACTGTCAACAATAGCCAGTAGTCACTGTCAACACTAGCCAGTAGTCACTGTCAACACTAGCCAGTAGACACTGTTAACACCAGCCAGTAGTCACTGTCAACACCAGCCAGTAGTCATTGTCAACAGATGCCAGTAGTCGCTGTCAACACTAGCCAGTAGTCACTGTCAACACCAGCCAGTAGTCACTGTCAACGCTAGCAAGTAATCACTGTCAAAACCAGCAGTTGACATTGCCAACACCAACCAGTAGTCACTGTCAACAATAGCCAGTAGTCACTATCAACACCAGCCAGTAGTCACTGTGAACACTAGCCAGTAGTCATTGTCAACACCAGCCAATAGTCACTGTCAACAATAGCCAGTAGTCACTGTCAACACCAGCCAGTAGTCGCTGTCAACACCAGACAGTAGTTACTGTCAACACCAGCCAGTAGTCGCTGTCAACACCAGCCAGTAGTCGCTGTCAATACCAGCCAGTAGTCGCTGCCAACACGCCAGTAGTCACTGTCAACACTAGCCAGTAGTCACTCTCAACACCAGCCAGTAATCACTGTCAACACCAGCCAGTAGTCACTATCTACACCAGCCAGTAGAAACTGTTAACACCAGCCGGTAGTCAGTCAACACCAGCCAGTAGTTACTGTCAACACCAGCCAGTAGTCATTGTCAACAGAAGCTAGTAGTCGCTGTCAACACTAGCCAGTAGTCACTATCAACACCAGCCAATAATCACTCTCAACACCAGCCAGTAGTCACTGTCAACAGTAGCCAGTAGTCACTGTCAACACCAGCTAGTAATCACTGTCAACACCAGCCAGTAGTCACTGTCAACACTAGCAAAACGTCACTGTCAACACCAGCAGTAGTCACTGTCAACGCTAGCAAGTAATCACTGTCAACACCAGCCAGTAGTCACTATCAACACTAGCCAGTAGTCATTGTCAACACCAGCAGTAGTCGTTGCCAACACCAGCCAGTAGTCACTGTCAACAATAGCCAGTAGTCACTATTAACACCAGCCAGTCGTCACAGTCAACACCAGCCAGTAGTCACCTTAAACACCAGCCAGTAGTACCAGTCAGCACCAGCCAGTAGTGACTGTCAACACCAGCTAGTAGTCACTGTCAACACCAGCTAGCAGTCACTATCAACACCAGCCAGTAGTCAATGTCGACACGAGCTAGTAGACACTATCACACTATCAACAGCAGCCAATAGTCACTGTCAACACTAGCCAGTAGTTACAGTCAACACCTGGCAGTAGCCACTGTCAACACCTGGCAGTAGTCACTTTCAACATTAGCCAGTAGTCTCTGTCAATATTAGGCAGTAGTCACTGTCTACACCAGATGTAGTCACCGTCAACACCAGCCAGGAGTTACTGTGAACACCAGCCAGTAGTCACTGTTAACACCAGCCAATAGTCACTGTCAACATCAGCCGGTAGTCTCTGTCAACACCAGCTAGTAGTCACTGTCAACACCAGTCAGTAGGGACTGTCAACACCACCAGTAGTCTCTGTCAACACCAGCCAGTAGTCACTGTCAACAATAGCCAGTAGTCACTGCCAACAGTAGCCAGTAGTCACTGTCAACACTAGCCAGTAGTCACTGTCAACACTAGCCAGTAGACACTGTTAACACCAGCCAGTAGTCACTGTCAACACCAGCCAGTAGTTTGTGTCAACAGAAGCCAGTAGTCGCTGTCAACACTAGCCAGTAGTCACTGTCAACACCAGCCAGTAGTCACTGTCAACACCAGCCAGTAGTCACTGTCAACGCTAGCAAGTAATCATTGTCAAAACCAGCCAGTAATCACTGTCAACACCAGCCAGTAGTCACTATCAACAGCAGCCAGTAGTCATTGTCAACACCAGCAGTAGTCATTGCCAACACCAGCCAGTAGTCACTGTCAACAATAGCCAGTAGTCACTATCAACACCAGCCAGTAGTCACTGTGAACACTAGCCAGTAGTCACTGTCGACACCAGCCAATAGTCACTGTCAACAATAGCCAGTAGTCACTGTCAACACCAGCCAGTAGTCGCTGTCAACACCAGACAGTAGTTACTGTCAACACAAGCCAGTAGTCGCTATCAATACCAGCCAGTAGTCGCTGTCAACATCAGCCAGTAGTCACTGTCAACACTAGCCAGTAGTCACTCAACACCAGCCAGTAATGACTGTCAACACCAGCCAGTAATCAGTCAACACCAGCCAGTAGTCACTATCAACACCAGCCAGTAGAAACTGTTAACACCAGCCGGTAGTCACTGTCAACACCAGCCAGTAGTTACTGTCAACATCAGCCGGTAGTCATTGTCAACAGAAGCTAGTAGTCGTTGTCAACACTAGCCAGTAGTCACTATCAACACTAGCCAATAATCACTGTCAACACCAGCCAGTACTCACTGTAAACAGTAGCCAGTAGTCACTGTCAACACTAGCCAGTAGTGACTGTCAACACTAGCCAGTAGTCACTGTCAACACTAGCCAGTAGTCCCTATCAACACCAGCTAGTAATCACTGTCAACACCAGCCAGTAGTCACTGTCAACACTAGCAAAACGTCACTGTCAACACCAGCAGTAGTCACTGTCAACGCTAGCAAGTAATCACTGTCAACACTAGCCAGTAGTCACTGTCAACACTAGCCAGTAGTCACTGTCAACACTAGCCAGTAGTCACAGTCAACACTAGCCAGTAGTCACTGTCAACAATAGCCAGAAGTCCCTATCAACACCAGCCAGTAGTGACTGTCAACACTAGCCAGTAGTCACTGTCAACACCAGCCAATATTGACTGTCAACAATATTCAGTAGTCACTGTCAACCCCAGCCAGTAGTCGCTGTCAACATCAGACAGTAGTTAGTGTCAACACCAGCCAGTATCGCTATCAATACCAGCCAGTAGTCGCTGTCAACATCAGCCAGTAGTCACTGTCAACACTAGCCAGTAGTCACTGTCAACACCTGCCAGTAGTCACTTTCAACATCAGCAAGTAGTACCTGTCAACATTATCCTTTAGTCAATGTCAACACCAGCTGTAGCTACTGTCAACACCAGCCAGTAGTCACTCTCAACTCCAACAGTAGTCGATGTCAACACAAGCCTGTAGTCACTGTCAACAGCAGCTAATGGTCACTGTTAACACCAGCCAGTAGTTACTTTCAACACCAGCCAGTAGTTACTGTCAACATCAGCCAGTAGTCACTGTTAACACCACCAGTAGTCACTGTCAACACCAGTTAGTAGTCACTGTCAACATTAGAAATTAGTCACTGTCAACATCAGCCAGTAGTCACTGTTAAAATCAGCCAGTAGTCACTGTTAACACTGACCAGTAGTCACTGTCAACACCAGCAGTAGTCACTGTCACCACCAGCCAGTAGTCACTATCAACTCCAGCTAATAGTCACTGTCAACACCAGCCTGTAGTCACTGTCAACACTTGGCAGTAGTCACTTTCAATATCAACCAGTAGTCACAGTGAACACCAGCTCTTAGTCACTGTCAACATTAGGCACTAGTCACTGTCAACACCAGATGTAGTCACTGTCAACACCATCCGGTAGTCACAGTGAACACCAGCTCTTACTCACTGTCAACACCAGTAGTCACTGTCAACACCAGCCAGTAGTCACTGTCAACATCAGTCAGTAGTCACTTTCAACACCAGCCACTAGTCACTGTCACCATAAGCCAGTAGTCACTATCAACACCGGCTGTAGTCACTGTCAACACCAGCAGTTTTCACTGTTAACACCAACCAGCAGTCACTGTCAACACCAGCCAGTAGTCACTGTCAACATCAACCAGTAGTCACTGTCAACATCAGCCAGTAGTCACTGTTAACACAAGCAGTAATCACTTTGAACATCAGCTAGTAGTCACTGTCAACATCAGCCAATAGTCACTATCACCCCCAGCCAGTAGTCTCTGTCAACAACAGCCAGTAGTCACTGTGAACATCAGCCAGTAGTCACTGTCAAAATCAGCCAGTAGGTACTGTTAACACCAGCAGTAGTCACTGTCAACACCAGCCAGTAGTCACTGTCAAAATCAGACAGTAGTAACTGTCAACACCAGCCAGTAGTCACTGTCAACACCAGCAGTTGTCACTGTCACCAAAAGCAAGTAGTCACTGTCAACACCAGCCATAAAGTACTCACAGTCAACACCAGCCAGTAGTCACTGTCAACACCAGCCAGTAATCTCTGATAACACCTGCCATTAGTCACTTTCAACATCAGCCATTAGGCCCTGTCAACATTATCCAGTAGCCACTGTCAATACCAGCTGTAGTCACTGTCAACACCAGCCAGTAGTCACTGCCAACACCAGCAAGTAGACACTGGTAACACCAGCAAGTAGTCACTGTCAATATCAGCAGTAGTCACTGTTAACACCAGCCCGTAGTCACTGTCAACACCAGCCAAACAGTACTCACTGTCAACACCAGCCAGTAGTCACTGTCAACACCGGCCAGTAATCTCTGACAACACCTGCCATTAGTCACTTTCAACATCAGTCATAAGGCCGTGTCAACATTATCCAGTAGCCACTGTCAACACCAGCTGTAGTCACTGTCAACACCAGCCTGTAGGCACTGTCAACACCAGCAAGTAGTCACTGGCAACACCAGCCAGTAGTCACTGTCAATATCAGCAGTAGTCACTGTTAACACCAGCTAGTAGTCACTGTGAACACCAGCAGTCGTCACTGTCAACACCAGCCAGTATTCACTGTCAACATCAGCCAGTAGTCACTGTCAACACCAACCATTAGTCACTGTCAACATCAGGCAGTAGCCACTATCAACACCAGCTAGAAGTCACTGTCAACGCCAGCAGTTTTTATATCAACATCAGGCAAGCAAGTCACTGTAAACATCAGCAAGTAGTCACTGTAAACATCAGCAAGTAGTCACTGTTAAAATCAGCCAGTATTCACTGTTAACACCAGCAGTAGTCACTGTCAACACCAGCCAGTAGTCACTGTTAACATCAGCCAGTAGTCACTATCAACACCAGCCTGTAGTCACTGTCAACACCAACCAGTTGTCACTGTCAACACCAGCCAGTATTCACTGTCAACTCCAGCAGTAGTCACTGTCAACTCCAGCAGTAGTCGATGTCAACACCAGCCTGTAGTCACTGTCAACACCAGCCAGTAGTCACTGTCAAAACCAGCCAGAAGTCACTGTCAATACCAGCCAGTAGTCACTGTCAAGAGTAGCAAATAGTCACTGTCAACACCAGCAGTAGTCACTGTCAACACTAGCCAGTATTCACTGTCAACACAAGCCAGTAGTCACTGGAAACACCAGCCAGTAGTCACTGTCAATATCAGCAGTAGTCACTGTTAACACCAGCCAGTAGTCACTGTGAACACCAGCAGTAGTCACTGTCAACACCAGCCAGTATTCACTATCAACATCAGCCAGTAGTCACTGTCAACACCAACCGTTAGTCACTGTCAACATCAGCCAGTAGTCACTATCAACACCAGATGTAGTTACTGTCAACACCTGCAGTTTTTATTTTTATGTCGACACCAACCAGTAGTCACTGTCAACACCAGCCAGAACTCACTGTCAACATCAGCCAGTAGTCACTGTAAACATCAGCAAGTAGTCAAAGTTAAAATGAGCCTGTAGTCACTGTTAACACCAGCAGCAGTCACTGTCAACACCAGCCAGTAGTCACTGTTAACATCAGCCAGTAGTCACTATCAACACCAGCCAGTAGTCACTGCCAACACCAGCAGTATTCACTGTCAACACCAACCAGTAGTCACTGTCAACACCAGCCAGTATTCACTGTCAACTCCAGCAGTAGTCGATGTCAACACCAGCCTGTAGTCACTGTCAACACCAGCCAATAGTCACTTTTAACACCAGCTAGTAGTTACTTTCAACACCAGCTAGTAGTCACAGTCAACACCAGTCCGTAGTCACTGTCAAAACCAGCCAGTAGTCCCAGTCAGCACCAGCCAGTAGTGACTGTCAACATTAGCAGTAGTCACTGTCAACACCAGCCAGTAGTCACTGTCAACGCCAGCTAGTATACACTATCACACTATCAACACCAGAAAATAGTCACTGTCAACACCAGCCAGTAGTCACTGTCAACACCTGGCAGTAGTCACTTTCAACATCAGCAAGTAGTCCCTGTCAACATTATCTAGTAGTCACTGTCAACACCAGCTGTAGTCACTGTCAACACCAGCTGTAGTCACTGTCAAAACCAGCCCGTAGTCCCAGTCAGCACCAGCCAGTAGTGACTGTCAACATTAGCAGTAGTCACTGTCAACACCAGCTAGTAGTCACTGTCAACACCAGCTAGTATACACTATCACACTATCAACACCAGCAAATAGTCACTGTCATCACCAGCCAGTAGTCACTGTCAACACCTGGCAGTTGTCACTTTCAACATCAGCAAGTAGTCCCTGTCAACATTGTCTAGTAGTCATTGTCAACACCAGCCTGTAGTTACTGTCAACACCAGCCAATAGTCACAGTCAACACCAGCCAGTAGTCACTGTCAACACCAGCCAATAGTCCCAGTCAACACCAGCCAGTAGTGACTGTCAACACTAGCAGTAGTCACTGTCAACAGCGGCTAGTAGTCACTGTTAACACCAGCCAGTAGTCACTGTGAACACTAGCCAGTAGTCACTGTCAACATCAGCCAGTAGTCACTGTCAACATCAGCCAGTAGTCACTGTAAACACCAGCAGTAGTCACCTTCAACACCAGCCAGTAGTCACTGTCAACATCAGCCATTAGTCACTGTCAACATCAGCCAGTAGTCCCTGTTAACATGAGCCAGTAGTCACTGTTAACACTAACCAGTAGTCACTGTCAACACCAGCAGTAGTCACTGTCACCACCAGCAAGTAGTAACTATCAACTCCAGCCAATAGTCACTGTCAACACCAGCCTGTAGTTACTGTCAACACTTGACAGTAGTCACTTTCAACCTCAGCCAGTAGTCCCTATCAACATTAGGCAGTAGTCACTGTCAACACCAGATGTAGTCGCTGTCAACACCAGCCAGTAGTCACTGTAGACACCAGCCGGTAGTCACATTCAACACCAGCTAGTAGTCACTGCCAACACCAGGAGTAGTCACTGTCAACACCAGCCAGTAGTCACTGTCAACATCAGCCAGTAGTCACTTTATACACCAGTCATTAGTCACTGTCACCATCAGCCAGTAGTCACTATTAACACTAGCCTGTAGTCACTGCCAACACCAGGAGTTTTCACTGTCAATACCAACCAGTAGTCACTGTCAACACCAGAAAATAGTCACTGTCAACATCAACCAGTAGTCACTGTCAACATCAGCCAGTAGTCACTGTTAACACCAGCAGTATTCACTGTGAACGTTAGCCAGTAGTCACAGTCAACATCAGCCAGTAGGCACTGTCAATATCAGCCAGTAGTTACAGTCAATATCAGCAGTAGTCACTGTTAACACCAGCAGTAGTCACTGTCAACACCAGCCAGTAGTCACTGTCAACATCAGCCAATAGTCACTGTCAACACCAGCCATTAGTCACTGTCAACATCAGCCAGTAGTCACTGTTAACATTAGCTAGTAGTCACTGTTACCACCAGCAGTAGTCTCTGTTAACACCAGCCAGTATTCACTATCAACATCAGCCAGTAGTCACTGTCAACACCAGCAATTAGTCACTGTCAACATCAGCCAGTAGTCACTATCAACACCAGCCAGTAGTCACTGTCAACATCAGCCAGTAGGCACTGTCACCACCAGCCAGTAGTCACTATCAACTCCAGCCAATAGTCACTGTCAACACCAGCTTGTAGTCACTGACAACATTTGGCAGTAGTCACTTTCAACATCAGCCAGTAGTCCCTGTCAACATTAGGCAGTAGTCACTGTCAACACCAGATGTAGTCACTGTCAACACCAGCCGGTAGTCACAGTCAACACCAGCTCGTAGTCACTGTCAACACCAGGAGTAGTCACTGTCAACACCAGCCAGTAGTCACTGTCAACACCTGCAGTTTTTATGTCAACACCAACCAGTAGTCACTGTCAACACCAGCCAGTACTCACTGCCAACATCAGCCAGTAGTCACTGTAAACATCAGCAAGTAGTCACTGTTAAAATCAGCCAGTAATCACTGTTAACACCAGCAGCAGTCACTGTCAACACCAGCCAGTAGTCACTGTTAACATCAGCCAGTAGTCACTATCAACACCAGCCAGTATTCACTGCCAGCACCAGCAGTTTTCACTGTCAACACCAACCAGTAGTGACTGCCAACACCAGCAGTTTTCACTGTCAACACCAACCAGTATTCACTGTCAACTCCAGCAGTAGTCGATGTCAACACCAGCCTGTAGTCACTGTCAACACCAGCCAATAGTCACTATAAACACCAGTGAGTAGTTATTTTCAACACCAGATAGTAGTCACAGTCAACACCAGCCAGTAGTCACTGTCAACATCAGCCAGTAGTCACTGTCAATATCAGCCAGTAGTCACTGTTAACACCAGCAGTAGTCACTGTCAACACCAGTAGTAGTCACTGTCAACATCAGCCATTAGTCACTGTCAACATCAGCCAGTAGTCACTGTTAAAATCAGCCAGTAGTCACTGTTAACACTAACCAGTAGTCACTGTCAACACCTGCAGTAGTCACTGTCACCACCAGCCAGTAGTCACTATCAACTCCAGCCAATAGTCACTGTCAACACCAGCTTGTAGTCACTGTCAACACTTGGCAGTAGTCACTTTCAACATCAGCCAGTAGTCTCTGTCAACATTAGGCAGCAATCACTGTCAACACAAGATGTAGTTACTGTCAACACCAGCCGGTAGTCACAGTCAACACCAGCTCGTAGTCACTGTCAACACCAGTAGTCACTGTCAACACCAGCCAGTAGTCACTGTCACCATAAGCCAGTAGTCACTATCAACACCAGGGATAGTCACTGTCAACACCAGCAGTTTTCACTGTTAACACCAACCAGTAGTCACTGTCAACACCAGCCAGTAGTCACTGTCAACATCAACCAGTAGTCACTGTCAACATCAGCCAGTAGTCACTGTTAACACAAGCAGTAATCACTTTGAACATCAGCTAGTAGTCACTGTCAACATCAGCCAGTAGTCACTATCACCCCCAGCCAGTAGTCACTGTCAACACCAGCAATTTTTACTGTCAACTCCAACCAGTAGTCTCTGTCAACACCAGCCAGTAGTCACTGTCAACATCAGCCAGTAGTCACTGTCAACATCAGCCAGTAGGTACTGTTAACACCAGTAGCAGTCGCTGTCAACACCAGCCAGTAGTCACTGTCAAAAACAGCCAGTAGTAACTGTCAACACCAGCCAGTAGTCACTGTCAACCCCAGCAGTAGTCACTGTCATCAAAAGCAAGTATTCACTGTCAACACCAGCCATACAGTACTCACTGTCAACACCAGCCAGTAGTAACTGTCAACACCAGCCAGTAATCTCTGACAACACCTGCCATTAGTCACTTTCAACATCAGCCATTAGGTCCTGTCAACATTATCCAGTAGCCACTGTCAACACCAGCTGTAGTCACTGTCAAGACCAGCCAGTTGTCACTGTCAACACCATCTGTAGTCACTGTCAAGACCTGCCAGGAGTCACTGTCAACACCAGCAAGTAGTCACTGGCAACACCAGCCAGTAGTCACTGTCAATATCAGCAGTAGACACTGTTAACACCAGCCAGTAGTCACTGTGAACACCAGCAGTCGTCACTGTCAACACCAGCCAGTACTCACTGTCAACATCAGCCAGTAGTCACTGTCAACACCAACCATTAGTCACTGTCAACATCAGCCAGTAGTCACTATCAACACCAGCCAGTAGTCACTGTCAACACCAGCAGTTTTTATGTCAACATCACGCAGTAGTCACTGTAAACATAAGCAAGTAGTCACTGATAAAATCAGCCAGTATTCACTGTTAACACTAGCAGTAGTCACTGTCAACACCAGCCAGTAGTCACTGTTAACATCAGCCAGTAGTCACTATCAACACCAGCCTGTAGTCACTGTCAACACCAACCAGTAGTCACTGTCAACACCAGAAAGTATTCACTGTCAACTCCAGCAGTAGTCACTGTCAACTCCAGCAGTAGTCGATGTCAACACCAGCCTGTAGTCACTGTCAACACCAGCCAATAGTCACTTTTAACAAAAGACATTAGTTACTTTCATCACCAGCCAGTAGTCACAGTCAACACCAGCCAGTAGTCACTGTCAAAACCAGCCAGAAGTCACTGTCAACACCAGACAGTAGTCACTGTCAACACTAGCAAATAGTCACTGTCAACACCAGCAGTAGTCACTGTCAACACTAGCCAGTATTCACTGTCAACACAAGCCAGTAGTCACTGGAAACACCAGCCAGTAGTCACTGTCAATATCAGCAGTAGTCACTGTTAACACCAGCCAGTAGCCGCTGTGAACACCAGCAGTAGTCACTGTCAACACCAGCCAGTATTCACTATCAACATCAGCCAGTAGTCACTGTGAACACCAACCGTTAGTCACTGTCAACATCAGCCAGTAGTCACTATCAACACCAGCCAGTAGTCACTGCCAACACCAGCAGTATTAACTGTCAACACCAACCAGTAGTCACTGTCAAAACCAGCCAGTATTCACTGTCAACTCCAGTAGTATTCGATGTCAACACCAGCCTGTAGTCACTGTCAACACCAGCCAATAGTCTCTTTTAACACCAGTTAGTAGTTACTTTCAACACAAGTCAGTAGTCACTGTCAAAACCAGCCAGTAGTCCCAGTCAGCACCAGCCAGTAGTGACTGTCAACATTAGCAGTAGTCACTGTCAACACCAGCCAGTAGTCACTGTCAACACCAGCCAGTAGTCACTGTCAACACCAGCCAGTAGTCACTGTCAACACCAGCCAGTAGTCACTGTCAACACCAGCCAGTAGTCACTGTCAACACCAGCTAGTATACACTATCACACTATCAACACCAGAAAATAGTCACTGTCAACACCAGTCAGTAGTCACTGTCAACACCAGCTAGTATACACTATCACACTATCAACACCAGAAAATAGTCACTGTCAACACCAGCCAGTAGTCACTGTCAACACCTGGCAGTAGTCACTTTCAACATCAGCAAGTAGTCCCTGTCAACATTATCTAGTAGTCACTGTCAACACCAGCTGTAGTCACTGTCAAAACCAGCCCGTAGTCCCAGTCAGCACCAGCCAGTAGTGACTGTCAACATTAGCAGTAGTCACTGTCAACACCAGCTAGTAGTCACTGTCAACACCAGCTAGTATACACTATCACACTATCAACACCAGCAAATAGTCACTGTCAACACCAGCCAGTAGTCACTGTCAAGACCTGGCAGTAGTCACTTTCAACATCAGCAAGTAGTCCCTGTCAACATTATCTAGTAGTCATTGTCAACACCAGCATGTAGTTACTGTCAACACCAGCCAATAGTCACAGTCAACACCAGCCAGTAGTCACTGTCAACACCAGCCAATAGAACAAGTCAACACCAGCCAGTAGTGAATGTCAACACTAGCAGTAGTCACTGTCAACACCGGCTAGTAGTCACTGTCAACACCAGCCAGTAGTCACTGTCAACACCAGCCAGTAGTCACTGTCAACACTAGCCAGTAGTCACTGTCAACACTAGCCAGTAGTCACTGTCAACACTAGCCAGTAGTCATTGTCAACACCAGCCAGTAGTCACTGTCAACACCAGCCAGTAGTCACTGTCAACCCTAGCCAGTAGTCACTGTCAACACTAGCCAGTAGTCACTGTCAAAAATTAGCCAGTAGTCACTGTCAACACTAGCCAGTAGTCACTGTCAACACTAGCCAGTAGTCACTGTCAACACCAGCCAGTAGTCACTGTCAACAATAGCCAGTAGTCACTGTCAACACTATCCAGTAATCACTGTCAACACTAGGCAGTAGTCCCAGTCAACACCAGCCAGTAGTCACTGTCAACAACAGCCAGTAGTCACTGTCAACACTAGCAAATAGTTACTGTCAACACCAGCAGTAGTCACTGTCAACACCAGCAGTAGTCATTGTCAACACCAGACAGTAGTCACTGTCAACACCTGCCAGTAGTCACTGTCAACACCAGCCAGGAGTCACTGTCAACAACAGCAGTAGTTACTGTCAACACTAGCAGTAGTCATTGTCAACACTAGCCAGTAGTCACTGTCAACACCAGCCAGTAGTCACTGTCAACACTAGCAAATAGTCACTGTCAACACCAGCCAGTAGTCACTGTCAACAATAGCCAGTAGTCACTGTCAACACTATCCAGTAATCACTGTCAACACTAGCCAGTAGTCCCAGTCAACACCAGCCAGTAGTCACTGTCAACAACAGCCAGTAGTCACTTTCGACACCAGCCAGTAATCACTGTCAACACCAGCCAGTAGAGACTGTCAACACCAGCCAGTAGTCACTGTCAACACTAGCAAATAGTCACTGTCAACACCAGCAGTAGTCACTGTCAAAATTAGCCAGTAGTCACAGTCAACATCAGCCAGTAGTCATTGTCAACACCAGCCAGTAGTCATTGTCAACACCAGCCAGTAGTCACTGTCAACACCAGCCAGTAGTCACTGTTAACAATAGCCAGTAGTCACTGTCAACACTAGCCAGTAGTCATTGTCAACACCAGCCAGTAGTCACAGTCAACACCAGCCAGTAGTCACAGTCAACACCAGCCAGTAGTCACAGTCAACACCAGCCAGTAGTCACTGTAAACACTAGCCAGTAGTCACAGTCAACACTAGCCAGTAGTCACTGTCAACACCAGCCAGTAGTCACAGTCAGCACCAGCGAGTAGTCACTGTTAACACTAGCCAGTAGTCCCTGTCAACACCAGCCAGTAGTCACTGTCAACACCAGACAGTAGTCACTGTCAACACCAACCAGTAGTCACTGTCAACACCAGCAGTAGTCACTGTCAACACTAGCCAGTAGTCACAGTCAAAACCAGCAGTAGTCACTGTAAACACGAGTCAGTAGTCACTGTCAACACCAGCCAGTAGTCACTGTCAAAACCAGCCAGTAGTCACTGTCAACACCAGCCAGTAGTCACTGTCAACACTAGCCAGTAGTCACTGTCAACACTAGCCAGTAATCACTGTCAACACTAGCCAGTAGTCACAGTAAACACTAGCAAATAGTCACTGTCAACACCAGCAGTAGTCACTGTCAACACCGGCAGTAGTCATTGTCAACACCAGCCAGTAGTCACTGTCAACACCAGCCAGTAGTCACTGTCAACACTAGCCAGTAGTCACTGTCAACACTAGCCAGTAGTCACTGTCAACACTAGCCAGTAGTCACTGTCAACACCAGCCAGTAGTCACTGTCAACAATAGCCAGTAGTCACTGTCAACACTATCCAGTAATCACTGTCAACACTAGGCAGTAGTCCCAGTCAACACCAGCCAGTAGTCACTGTCAACAACAGCCAGTAGTCACTGTCAACACTAGCAAATAGTTACTGTCAACACCAGCAGTAGGCACTGTCACCAGTAGCCAGTAATCACTGTCAACACCATCTAGTAATCACTGTCAACACCAGCCAGTAGTCACTGTCAACACTAGCAAAACGTCACTGTCAACACCAGCAGTAGTCACTGTCAACGCTAGCAAGTAATCACTGTCAACACTAGCCAGTAGTCACTGTCAACACCAGCCAGTAGACACTGTTAACACCAGCCAGTAGTCACTGTCAACACCAGCCAGTAGTCATTGTCAACACCAGCCAGTAGTCACTGTCAACACCTGCCAGTAGTCACTGTCAACACCAGCCAGTAGTCACTGTCAACACCAGCCAGTAGTCATTGTCAACACCAGCCAGTAGTCACTGTCAACACCAGCCAGTAGTCACTGTCAACACCAGCCAGTAGTCACGGTCAACACCAGCCAGAAGTCACTGTTAACACTAGTCAGTAGTCACTATTAACACCAGCCAGTAGCCACGGTCAACACCAGCCAGTAGTCACTGTTAACACTAGCCAGTAGTCACAGTCAACACCAGCCAGTAGTCATTGTCAACACTAGCCAGTAGTCATTGTCAACACCAGCCAGTAGTCACTGTCAACACCAGCCAGTAGTCACTGTCAACACTAGCCGGTAGTCACTGTCAACACTAGCCAGTAGTCACTGTCAACACTAGCCAGTAGTCACTGTCAACACTAGCCAGTAGTCACTGTCAACACCAGCCAGTAGTCACTGTCAACAATAGCCAGTAGTCACTGTCAACACTATCCAGTAATCACTGTCAACACTAGGCAGTAGTCCCAGTCAACACCAGCCAGTAGTCACTGTCAACAACAGCCAGTAGTCACTGTCAACACTAGCAAATAGTTACTGTCAACACCAGCAGTAGTCACTGTCAACACCAGCAGTAGTCATTGTCAACACCAGACAGTAGTCACTGTCAACACCTGCCAGTAGTCACTGTCAACACCAGCCAGGAGTCACTGTCAACAACAGCAGTAGTTACTGTCAACACTAGCAGTAGTCATTGTCAACACTAGCCAGTAGTCACTGTCAACACCAGCCAGTAGTCACTGTCAACACTAGCAAATAGTCACTGTCAACACCAGCCAGTAGTCACTGTCAACAATAGCCAGTAGTCACTGTCAACACTATCCAGTAGTCACTGTCAACACCAGCCGGTAGTCACAGTCAACACCAGCTCGTAGTCACTGTCAACACCAGGAGTAGTCACTGTCAACACCAGCCAGTAGTCACTGTCAACACCTGCAGTTTTTATGTCAACACCAACCAGTAGTCACTGTCAACACCAGCCAGTACTCACTGCCAACATCAGCCAGTAGTCACTGTAAACATCAGCAAGTAGTCACTGTTAAAATCAGCCAGTAATCACTGTTAACACCAGCAGCAGTCACTGTCAACACCAGCCAGTAGTCACTGTTAACATCAGCCAGTAGTCACTATCAACACCAGCCAGTATTCACTGCCAGCACCAGCAGTTTTCACTGTCAACACCAACCAGTAGTGACTGCCAACACCAGCAGTTTTCACTGTCAACACCAACCAGTATTCACTGTCAACTCCAGCAGTAGTCGATGTCAACACCAGCCTGTAGTCACTGTCAACACCAGCCAATAGTCACTATAAACACCAGTGAGTAGTTATTTTCAACACCAGATAGTAGTCACAGTCAACACCAGCCAGTAGTCACTGTCAACATCAGCCAGTAGTCACTGTCAATATCAGCCAGTAGTCACTGTTAACACCAGCAGTAGTCACTGTCAACACCAGTAGTAGTCACTGTCAACATCAGCCATTAGTCACTGTCAACATCAGCCAGTAGTCACTGTTAAAATCAGCCAGTAGTCACTGTTAACACTAACCAGTAGTCACTGTCAACACCTGCAGTAGTCACTGTCACCACCAGCCAGTAGTCACTGCCAACACAGGCAGTAGTCACTGTCACCACCAGCCAGTAGTCACTGTTAACATCAACCAGTAATCACTGTCAACACTAGCAAGTTGTCACTGTCAACACCAGTCAGTAGTCACTGTCAACACCAGCCAACAGTCACTGTCAACACCAGTCAGTTGTCACTGTCAACACCTGCCAGTAATCACTGTAAACACCTGCCAATAGTCACTTTCAACATCAGCCAGTAGTCCCTGTTAACATTATCCAGTAATCACTGTCAACACCAGCTGTAGTCACTGTTAACACCAGCCAATAGTCACTGTCATCACCAGTCGGTAGTCATTGTCACCACCAGCCAGTAGTCGCTATCAACTCCAGCCAATAGTCACTGTTAACACCTGCCAGTAGTCACTTTCAACATCAGCCAGTAGTCCCTGTCAACATTAGGCAGTAGTCATTGTCAACACTAGATGTAGTCACTGTCAACACTAGCTAGTAGTCACTGTGAACACCATCCAGTAGTCACTGTCAACACCAGCAGTAGTCACTGTCAACACCAGCCAGTAGTCACTGTCAACACCAGTCGTTAGTCACTGCTAATATCAGCCTGTAGTCACTATCAACACCTGCCAGTAGTCACTGTCAACATCAGCCAGTAGTCACTGTCAACATCAGCCAGTAGTCACTGTTAACACCAGCAGTAGTCACTGTCAACACCAGCCAGTAGTCACTGTCAACATCAGCCAATAGTCACTGTCAACACCAGCCATTAGTCACTGTCAACATCAGCCAGTAGTCACTGTTAACATTAGCTAGTAGTCACTGTTACCACCAGCAGTAGTCTCTGTTAACACCAGCCAGTATTCACTATCAACATCAGCCAGTAGTCACTGTCAACACCAGCAATTAGTCACTGTCAACATCAGCCAGTAGTCACTATCAACACCAGCCAGTAGTCACTGTCAACATCAGCCAGTAGGCACTGTCACCACCAGCCAGTAGTCACTATCAACTCCAGCCAATAGTCACTGTCAACACCAGCTTGTAGTCACTGACAACATTTGGCAGTAGTCACTTTCAACATCAGCCAGTAGTCCCTGTCAACATTAGGCAGTAGTCACTGTCAACACCAGATGTAGTCACTGTCAACACCAGCCGGTAGTCACAGTCAACACCAGCTCGTAGTCACTGTCAACACCAGGAGTAGTCACTGTCAACACCAGCCAGTAGTCACTGTCAACACCTGCAGTTTTTATGTCAACACCAACCAGTAGTCACTGTCAACACCAGCCAGTACTCACTGCCAACATCAGCCAGTAGTCACTGTAAACATCAGCAAGTAGTCACTGTTAAAATCAGCCAGTAATCACTGTTAACACCAGCAGCAGTCACTGTCAACACCAGCCAGTAGTCACTGTTAACATCAGCCAGTAGTCACTATCAACACCAGCCAGTATTCACTGCCAGCACCAGCAGTTTTCACTGTCAACACCAACCAGTAGTGACTGCCAACACCAGCAGTTTTCACTGTCAACACCAACCAGTATTCACTGTCAACTCCAGCAGTAGTCGATGTCAACACCAGCCTGTAGTCACTGTCAACACCAGCCAATAGTCACTATAAACACCAGTGAGTAGTTATTTTCAACACCAGATAGTAGTCACAGTCAACACCAGCCAGTAGTCACTGTCAACATCAGCCAGTAGTCACTGTCAATATCAGCCAGTAGTCACTGTTAACACCAGCAGTAGTCACTGTCAACACCAGTAGTAGTCACTGTCAACATCAGCCATTAGTCACTGTCAACATCAGCCAGTAGTCACTGTTAAAATCAGCCAGTAGTCACTGTTAACACTAACCAGTAGTCACTGTCAACACCTGCAGTAGTCACTGTCACCACCAGCCAGTAGTCACTATCAACTCCAGCCAATAGTCACTGTCAACACCAGCTTGTAGTCACTGTCAACACTTGGCAGTAGTCACTTTCAACATCAGCCAGTAGTCTCTGTCAACATTAGGCAGCAATCACTGTCAACACAAGATGTAGTTACTGTCAACACCAGCCGGTAGTCACAGTCAACACCAGCTCGTAGTCACTGTCAACACCAGGAGTAGTCACTGTCAACACCAGCCAGTAGTCACTGTCACCATAAGCCAGTAGTCACTATCAACACCAGGGATAGTCACTGTCAACACCAGCAGTTTTCACTGTTAACACCAACCAGTAGTCACTGTCAACACCAGCCAGTAGTCACTGTCAACATCAACCAGTAGTCACTGTCAACATCAGCCAGTAGTCACTGTTAACACAAGCAGTAATCACTTTGAACATCAGCTAGTAGTCACTGTCAACATCAGCCAGTAGTCACTATCACCCCCAGCCAGTAGTCACTGTCAACACCAGCAATTTTTACTGTCAACTCCAACCAGTAGTCTCTGTCAACACCAGCCAGTAGTCACTGTCAACATCAGCCAGTAGTCACTGTCAACATCAGCCAGTAGGTACTGTTAACACCCAGTAGTAGTCGCTGTCAACACCAGCCAGTAGTCACTGTCAAAAACAGCCAGTAGTAACTGTCAACACCAGCCAGTAGTCACTGTCAACCCCAGCAGTAGTCACTGTCATCAAAAGCAAGTATTCACTGTCAACACCAGCCATACAGTACTCACTGTCAACACCAGCCAGTAGTAACTGTCAACACCAGCCAGTAATCTCTGACAACACCTGCCATTAGTCACTTTCAACATCAGCCATTAGGTCCTGTCAACATTATCCAGTAGCCACTGTCAACACCAGCTGTAGTCACTGTCAAGACCAGCCAGTTGTCACTGTCAACACCATCTGTAGTCACTGTCAAGACCTGCCAGGAGTCACTGTCAACACCAGCAAGTAGTCACTGGCAACACCAGCCAGTAGTCACTGTCAATATCAGCAGTAGACACTGTTAACACCAGCCAGTAGTCACTGTGAACACCAGCAGTCGTCACTGTCAACACCAGCCAGTACTCACTGTCAACATCAGCCAGTAGTCACTGTCAACACCAACCATTAGTCACTGTCAACATCAGCCAGTAGTCACTATCAACACCAGCCAGTAGTCACTGTCAACACCAGCAGTTTTTATGTCAACATCACGCAGTAGTCACTGTAAACATAAGCAAGTAGTCACTGATAAAATCAGCCAGTATTCACTGTTAACACTAGCAGTAGTCACTGTCAACACCAGCCAGTAGTCACTGTTAACATCAGCCAGTAGTCACTATCAACACCAGCCTGTAGTCACTGTCAACACCAACCAGTAGTCACTGTCAACACCAGAAAGTATTCACTGTCAACTCCAGCAGTAGTCACTGTCAACTCCAGCAGTAGTCGATGTCAACACCAGCCTGTAGTCACTGTCAACACCAGCCAATAGTCACTTTTAACAAAAGACATTAGTTACTTTCATCACCAGCCAGTAGTCACAGTCAACACCAGCCAGTAGTCACTGTCAAAACCAGCCAGAAGTCACTGTCAACACCAGACAGTAGTCACTGTCAACACTAGCAAATAGTCACTGTCAACACCAGCAGTAGTCACTGTCAACACTAGCCAGTATTCACTGTCAACACAAGCCAGTAGTCACTGGAAACACCAGCCAGTAGTCACTGTCAATATCAGCAGTAGTCACTGTTAACACCAGCGAGTAGCCGCTGTGAACACCAGCAGTAGTCACTGTCAACACCAGCCAGTATTCACTATCAACATCAGCCAGTAGTCACTGTGAACACCAACCGTTAGTCACTGTCAACATCAGCCAGTAGTCACTATCAACACCAGCCAGTAGTCACTGCCAACAACCAGCAGTATTAACTGTCAACACCAACCAGTAGTCACTGTCAAAACCAGCCAGTATTCACTGTCAACTCCAGTAGTATTCGATGTCAACACCAGCCTGTAGTCACTGTCAACACCAGCCAATAGTCTCTTTTAACACCAGTTAGTAGTTACTTTCAACACAAGTCAGTAGTCACTGTCAAAACCAGCCAGTAGTCCCAGTCAGCACCAGCCAGTAGTGACTGTCAACATTAGCAGTAGTCACTGTCAACACCAGCCAGTAGTCACTGTCAACACCAGCCAGTAGTCACTGTCAACACCAGCCAGTAGTCACTGTCAACACCAGCCAGTAGTCACTGTCAACACCAGCTAGTATACACTATCACACTATCAACACCAGAAAATAGTCACTGTCAACACCAGTCAGTAGTCACTGTCAACACCAGCTAGTATACACTATCACACTATCAACACCAGAAAATAGTCACTGTCAACACCAGCCAGTAGTCACTGTCAACACCTGGCAGTAGTCACTTTCAACATCAGCAAGTAGTCCCTGTCAACATTATCTAGTAGTCACTGTCAACACCAGCTGTAGTCACTGTCAAAACCAGCCCGTAGTCCCAGTCAGCACCAGCCAGTAGTGACTGTCAACATTAGCAGTAGTCACTGTCAACACCAGCTAGTAGTCACTGTCAACACCAGCTAGTATACACTATCACACTATCAACATCAGCAAATAGTCACTGTCAACACCAGCCAGTAGTCACTGTCAAGACCTGGCAGTAGTCCACTTTCAACATCAGCAAGTAGTCCCTGTCAACATTATCTAGTAGTCATTGTCAACACCAGCATGTAGTTACTGTCAACACCAGCCAATAGTCACAGTCAACACCAGCCAGTAGTCACTGTCAACACCAGCCAATAGAACAAGTCAACACCAGCCAGTAGTGAATGTCAACACTAGCAGTAGTCACTGTCAACACCGGCTAGTAGTCACTGTCAACACCAGCCAGTAGTCACTGTCAACACCAGCCAGTAGTCACTGTCAACACTAGCCAGTAGTCACTGTCAACACTAGCCAGTAGTCACTGTCAACACTAGCCAGTAGTCATTGTCAACACCAGCCAGTAGTCACTGTCAACACCAGCCAGTAGTCACTGTCAACCCTAGCCAGTAGTCACTGTCAACACTAGCCAGTAGTCACTGTCAAAAATTAGCCAGTAGTCACTGTCAACACTAGCCAGTAGTCACTGTCAACACTAGCCAGTAGTCACTGTCAACACCAGCCAGTAGTCACTGTCAACAATAGCCAGTAGTCACTGTCAACACTATCCAGTAATCACTGTCAACACTAGGCAGTAGTCCCAGTCAACACCAGCCAGTAGTCCACTGTCAACAACAGCCAGTAGTCCACTGTCAACACTAGCAAATAGTTACTGTCAACCCCAGCAGTAGTCACTGTCAACACCAGCAGTAGTCATTGTCAACACCAGACAGTAGTCACTGTCAACACCTGCCAGTAGTCACTGTCAACACCAGCCAGGAGTCACTGTCAACAACAGCAGTAGTTACTGTCAACACTAGCAGTAGTCATTGTCAACACTAGCCAGTAGTCACTGTCAACACCAGCCAGTTAGTCACTGTCAACACTAGCAATAGTCACTGTCAACACCAGCCAGTAGTCACTGTCAACAATAGCCAGTAGTCACTGTCAACACTATCCAGTAATCACTGTCAACACTAGCCAGTAAGTCCCAGTCAACACCAGCCAGTAGTCACTGTCAACAACAGCCAGTAGTCACTTTCGACACCAGCCAGTAATCACTGTCAACACCAGCCAGTAGAGACTGTCAACACCAGCCAGTAGTCACTGTCAACACTAGCAAATAGTCACTGTCAACACCAGCAGTAGTCACTGTCAAAATTAGCCAGTAGTCACAGTCAACATCAGCCAGTAGTCATTGTCAACACCAGCCAGTAGTCATTGTCAACACCAGCCAGTAGTCACTGTCAACACCAGCCAGTAGTCACTGTTAACAATAGCCAGTAGTCACTGTCAACACTAGCCAGTAGTCATTGTCAACACCAGCCAGTAGTCACAGTCAACACCAGCCAGTAGTCACAGTCAACACCAGCCAGTAGTCACAGTCAACACCAGCCAGTAGTCACTGTAAACACTAGCCAGTAGTCACAGTCAACACTAGCCAGTAGTCACTGTCAACACCAGCCAGTAGTCACAAGTCAGCACCAGCGAGTAGTCACTGTTAACACTAGCCAGTAGTCCCTGTCAACACCAGCCAGTAGTCACTGTCAACACCAGACAGTAGTCACTGTCAACACCAACCAGTAGTCACTGTCAACACCAGCAGTAGTCACTGTCAACACTAGCCAGTAGTCACAGTCAAAACCAGCAGTAGTCACTGTAAACACGAGTCAGTAGTCACTGTCAACACCAGCCAGTAGTCACTGTCAAAACCAGCCAGTAGTCACTGTCAACACCAGCCAGTAGTCACTGTCAACACTAGCCAGTAGTCACTGTCAACACTAGCCAGTAATCACTGTCAACACTAGCCAGTAGTCACAGTAAACACTAGCAAATAGTCACTGTCAACACCAGCAGTAGTCACTGTCAACACCGGCAGTAGTCATTGTCAACACCAGCCAGTAGTCACTGTCAACACCAGCCAGTAGTCACTGTCAACACTAGCCAGTAGTCACTGTCAACACTAGCCAGTAGTCACTGTCAACACTAGCCAGTAGTCACTGTCAACACCAGCCAGTAGTCACTGTCAACAATAGCCAGTAGTCACTGTCAACACTATCCAGTAATCACTGTCAACACTAGGCCAGTAGTCCCAGTCAACACCAGCCAGTAGTCACTGTCAACAACAGCCAGTAGTCACTGTCAACACTAGCAAATAGTTACTGTCAACACCAGCAGTAGTCACTGTCACCAGTAGCCAGTAATCACTGTCAACACCATCTAGTAATCACTGTCAACACCAGCCAGTAGTCACTGTCAACACTAGCAAAACGTCACTGTCAACACCAGCAGTAGTCACTGTCAACGCTAGCAAGTAATCACTGTCAACACTAGCCAGTAGTCACTGTCAACACCAGCCAGTAGACACTGTTAACACCAGCCAGTAGTCACTGTCAACACCAGCCAGTAGTCATTGTCAACACCAGCCAGTAGTCACTGTCAACACCTGCCAGTAGTCACTGTCAACACCAGCCAGTAGTCACTGTCAACACCAGCCAGTAGTCATTGTCAACACCAGCCAGTAGTCACTGTCAACACCAGCCAGTAGTCACTGTCAACACCAGCCAGTAGTCACGGTCAACACCAGCCAGAAGTCACTGTTAACACTAGTCAGTAGTCACTATTAACACCAGCCAGTAGCCACGGTCAACACCAGCCAGTAGTCACTGTTAACACTAGCCAGTAGTCACAGTCAACACCAGCCAGTAGTCATTGTCAACACTAGCCAGTAGTCATTGTCAACACCAGCCAGTAGTCACTGTCAACACCAGCCAGTAGTCACTGTCAACACTAGCTGGTAGTCACTGTCAACACTAGCCAGTAGTCACTGTCAACACTAGCCAGTAGTCACTGTCAACACTAGCCAGTAGTCACTGTCAACACCAGCCAGTAGTCACTGTCAACAATAGCCAGTAGTCACTGTCAACACTATCCAGTAATCACTGTCAACACTAGGCAGTAGTCCCAGTCAACACCAGCCAGTAGTCACTGTCAACAACAGCCAGTAGTCACTGTCAACACTAGCAAATAGTTACTGTCAACACCAGCAGTAGTCACTGTCAACACCAGCAGTAGTCATTGTCAACACCAGACAGTAGTCACTGTCAACACCTGCCAGTAGTCACTGTCAACACCAGCCAGGAGTCACTGTCAACAACAGCAGTAGTTACTGTCAACACTAGCAGTAGTCATTGTCAACACTAGCCAGTAGTCACTGTCAACACCAGCCAGTAGTCACTGTCAACACTAGCAAATAGTCACTGTCAACACCAGCCAGTAGTCACTGTCAACAATAGCCAGTAGTCACTGTCAACACTATCCAGTAATCACTGTCAACACTAGCCAGTAGTCCCAGTCAACACCAGCCAGTAGTCACTGTCAACAACAGCCAGTAGTCACTTTCGACACCAGCCAGTAATCACTGTCAACACCAGCCAGTAGAGACTGTCAACACCAGCCAGTAGTCACTGTCAACACTAGCAAATAGTCACTGTCAACACCAGCAGTAGTCACTGTCAAAATTAGCCAGTAGTCACAGTCAACATCAGCCAGTAGTCATTGTCAACACCAGCCAGTAGTCATTGTCAACACCAGCCAGTAGTCACTGTCAACACCAGCCAGTAGTCACTGTTAACAATAGCCAGTAGTCACTGTCAACACTAGCCAGTAGTCATTGTCAACACCAGCCAGTAGTCACAGTCAACACCAGCCAGTAGTCACAGTCAACACCAGCCAGTAGTCACAGTCAACACCAGCCAGTAGTCACTGTAAACACTAGCCAGTAGTCACAGTCAACACTAGCCAGTAGTCACTGTCAACACCAGCCAGTAGTCACAGTCAGCACCAGCGAGTAGTCACTGTTAACACTAGCCAGTAGTCCCTGTCAACACCAGCCAGTAGTCACTGTCAACACCAGACAGTAGTCACTGTCAACACCAACCAGTAGTCACTGTCAACACCAGCAGTAGTCACTGTCAACACTAGCCAGTAGTCACAGTCAAAACCAGCAGTAGTCACTGTAAACACGAGTCAGTAGTCACTGTCAACACCAGCCAGTAGTCACTGTCAAAACCAGCCAGTAGTCACTGTCAACACCAGCCAGTAGTCACTGTCAACACTAGCCAGTAGTCACTGTCAACACTAGCCAGTAATCACTGTCAACACTAGCCAGTAGTCACAGTCAACACCAGCCAGTAGTTACTGTCAATAACAGCCAGTAGTCACTGTCGACACCAGCCAGTAATCACTGTCAACACCAGCCAGTAGTCACTGTCAACACCAGCCAGTAGTCACTGTCAACACTAAAAATAGTCACTGTCAACACCAGCAGTAGTCACTGTCAACACCGGCAGTAGTCATTGTCAACACCAGCCAGTAGTCACTGTCAACACCTGCCAGTAGTCACTGTCAACACCAGTCAGGTGTCACTGTCAACAACAGAAGTAGTTGTCAACACTAGCAGTAGTCAATGTCAACACTAGCCAGTAGTCATTGTCAACACCAGCCAGTAATTACTGTCAACACCAGCCAGTAGTCGCTGTCAACACCAGCCAGTATTATTTGTCAACACCAGCAGAAGTCACAGTCAACACCAGCAGAAGTCAGTCAACACCAGTCAGTATTCACTGCCAACACCGGCCAGTAGTTACTGTCAACACCAGCCAGTAGTCGTTGTCAATACCAGCCAGTAGTCGCTGTCAACATCAGCCAGTAATCACTGTCAACACCAGCAAATAATTTTTGTCAACACCAGCAGTGGTCACAGTCAATACCAGCCAGTAAACACTGTCAACACCTGCCAGTAGTCACAGTCAAAACCAGCCAGTAGTCACTGTTAACACTAGCCAGTAGTCATTGTCAACACCAGCCAGTAGTCACAGTCAACACCAGCCAGTAGTCACTGTTAACACTAGCCAGTAGTCACTGTCAACACCAGCCAGTAGTCACAGTCAGAACCAGCTAGTAGTCACTGTTAACACTAGCCAGTAGTCACTGTCAACACCAGCCAGTAGTCACTGTCAACACTAGACAATAGTCACTGTCAACACCAGCCAGCAGTCACTGTCAACACCAGTAGTAGTCACTGTCAACACTAGCCAGTAGTCACTGTCAAAACCAGCAGTAGACACTGTAAACACGAGTCAGTAGTCACTGTCAACACCAGCAGTAGTCACTGTCAACACTAGCCAGTAGTCACTGTCAAAACCAGCAGTAGTCACTGTAAACACGAGTCAGTAGTCACTGTAAACACGAGTCAGTAGTCACTGTCAACACCAGCAGTAGTCACTGTCAATACCGGCAGTAGTCATTGTCAACACCAGCCAGTAGTCACAGTCAAAACCAGCAGTAGTCACTGTAAACACGAGTCAGTAGTCACTGTAAACACGAGTCAGTAGTCACTGTCAACACCAGCAGTAGTCACTGTCAATACCGGCAGTAGTCATTGTCAACACCAGCCAGGAGTCACTGTCAACAACAGCAGTAGTTACTGTCAACACTAGCAGTAGTCATTGTCAACACTAGCCAGTAGTTGTCAACACCAGCAGTAGTCACAGTCAACACCAGTCAGTAGTCACTGCCAACACCAGCCAGTAGTCACTGTCAACACCAGCCAGTAGTCGCTGTCAACACCAGACAGTAATTACTGTCAACACCAGCCAGTAGTCGTTGTCAATACCAGCTAGTAGTCGCTGTCAACATCAGCCAGTAATCACTGTCAACACCAGCAAGTAATTTTTGTCAACACCAGCAGTAGTCACAGTCAATACCAGCCAGTAAACACTGTCAACACCAGCCAGTAGTCACTGTCCTCACCTGACAGTAATCGATGTCAACACCAGCCAATAGTCACTACCAACACCAGGCATTGGTCACTGTCCACTACAGCCAGTAGCCACTGTCAACATCAGACAGTAGTCACTGTCAACAAAAGGCAGAAGTCACTGTCAATACTAGCTAGTATTCACTGTCAACACTAGCCAGTAGTCAGTGTCAACACCAGCCAGTAGTTACTATCAACACTAGCCAGTAGTCACTGTCAACACTAGCCAGCAGTCACTGTCAACACTAGCCAGTAGTCACTGTCAACACCAGTCAGTAGCGACTGTCAACACCAGCAGGTAGTCTCTGTCAACACCAGCTTGTAGTCACTGTCAACACCAATCAGTAGTCACTGTCAACACCAGTCAGTTGGGACTGTCAACACCAGCCAGTAGTCACTGTCAACACAAGCCAGTAGTCACTTTCAACACCAGCCAGTAGTCACTGTCAACACAAGCCAGTAGTCACTGTCAACACTAGCCAGTAGTCACTGTCAACACTAGCCAGTAGTCACTATCAACACCAGCCAGTAGTCACTGTCAACAATAGCCAGTAGTCACTGTCAACACTAGCCAGTAGTCACTGTCAACACTAGCCAGTAGACACTGTTAACACCAGCCAGTAGTCACTGTCAACACCAGCCAGTAGTCATTGTCAACAGATGCCAGTAGTCGCTGTCAACACTAGCCAGTAGTCACTGTCAACACCAGCCAGTAGTCACTGTCAACGCTAGCAAGTAATCACTGTCAAAACCAGCAGTTGACATTGCCAACACCAACCAGTAGTCACTGTCAACAATAGCCAGTAGTCACTATCAACACCAGCCAGTAGTCACTGTGAACACTAGCCAGTAGTCATTGTCAACACCAGCCAATAGTCACTGTCAACAATAGCCAGTAGTCACTGTCAACACCAGCCAGTAGTCGCTGTCAACACCAGACAGTAGTTACTGTCAACACCAGCCAGTAGTCGCTGTCAACACCAGCCAGTAGTCGCTGTCAATACCAGCCAGTAGTCGCTGCCAACACGCCAGTAGTCACTGTCAACACTAGCCAGTAGTCACTCTCAACACCAGCCAGTAATCACTGTCAACACCAGCCAGTAGTCACTATCTACACCAGCCAGTAGAAACTGTTAACACCAGCCGGTAGTCAGTCAACACCAGCCAGTAGTTACTGTCAACACCAGCCAGTAGTCATTGTCAACAGAAGCTAGTAGTCGCTGTCAACACTAGCCAGTAGTCACTATCAACACCAGCCAATAATCACTCTCAACACCAGCCAGTAGTCACTGTCAACAGTAGCCAGTAGTCACTGTCAACACCAGCTAGTAATCACTGTCAACACCAGCCAGTAGTCACTGTCAACACTAGCAAAACGTCACTGTCAACACCAGCAGTAGTCACTGTCAACGCTAGCAAGTAATCACTGTCAACACCAGCCAGTAGTCACTATCAACACTAGCCAGTAGTCATTGTCAACACCAGCAGTAGTCGTTGCCAACACCAGCCAGTAGTCACTGTCAACAATAGCCAGTAGTCACTATTAACACCAGCCAGTCGTCACAGTCAACACCAGCCAGTAGTCACCTTAAACACCAGCCAGTAGTACCAGTCAGCACCAGCCAGTAGTGACTGTCAACACCAGCTAGTAGTCACTGTCAACACCAGCTAGCAGTCACTATCAACACCAGCCAGTAGTCAATGTCGACACGAGCTAGTAGACACTATCACACTATCAACAGCAGCCAATAGTCACTGTCAACACTAGCCAGTAGTTACAGTCAACACCTGGCAGTAGCCACTGTCAACACCTGGCAGTAGTCACTTTCAACATTAGCCAGTAGTCTCTGTCAATATTAGGCAGTAGTCACTGTCTACACCAGATGTAGTCACCGTCAACACCAGCCAGGAGTTACTGTGAACACCAGCCAGTAGTCACTGTTAACACCAGCCAATAGTCACTGTCAACATCAGCCGGTAGTCTCTGTCAACACCAGCTAGTAGTCACTGTCAACACCAGTCAGTAGGGACTGTCAACACCACCAGTAGTCTCTGTCAACACCAGCCAGTAGTCACTGTCAACAATAGCCAGTAGTCACTGCCAACAGTAGCCAGTAGTCACTGTCAACACTAGCCAGTAGTCACTGTCAACACTAGCCAGTAGACACTGTTAACACCAGCCAGTAGTCACTGTCAACACCAGCCAGTAGTTTGTGTCAACAGAAGCCAGTAGTCGCTGTCAACACTAGCCAGTAGTCACTGTCAACACCAGCCAGTAGTCACTGTCAACACCAGCCAGTAGTCACTGTCAACGCTAGCAAGTAATCATTGTCAAAACCAGCCAGTAATCACTGTCAACACCAGCCAGTAGTCACTATCAACAGCAGCCAGTAGTCATTGTCAACACCAGCAGTAGTCATTGCCAACACCAGCCAGTAGTCACTGTCAACAATAGCCAGTAGTCACTATCAACACCAGCCAGTAGTCACTGTGAACACTAGCCAGTAGTCACTGTCGACACCAGCCAATAGTCACTGTCAACAATAGCCAGTAGTCACTGTCAACACCAGCCAGTAGTCGCTGTCAACACCAGACAGTAGTTACTGTCAACACAAGCCAGTAGTCGCTATCAATACCAGCCAGTAGTCGCTGTCAACATCAGCCAGTAGTCACTGTCAACACTAGCCAGTAGTCACTCAACACCAGCCAGTAATGACTGTCAACACCAGCCAGTAATCAGTCAACACCAGCCAGTAGTCACTATCAACACCAGCCAGTAGAAACTGTTAACACCAGCCGGTAGTCACTGTCAACACCAGCCAGTAGTTACTGTCAACATCAGCCGGTAGTCACAGTCAACACTAGCCAGTAGTCACTGTCAACAATAGCCAGAAGTCCCTATCAACACCAGCCAGTAGTGACTGTCAACACTAGCCAGTAGTCACTGTCAACCCCAGCCAGTAGTCGCTGTCAACATCAGACAGTAGTTAGTGTCAACACCAGCCAGTATCGCTATCAATACCAGCCAGTAGTCGCTGTCAACATCAGCCAGTAGTCACTGTCAACACTAGCCAGTAGTCACTGTCAACACCTGCCAGTAGTCACTTTCAACATCAGCAAGTAGTACCTGTCAACATTATCCTTTAGTCAATGTCAACACCAGCTGTAGCTACTGTCAACACCAGCCAGTAGTCACTCTCAACTCCAACAGTAGTCGATGTCAACACAAGCCTGTAGTCACTGTCAACAGCAGCTAATGGTCACTGTTAACACCAGCCAGTAGTTACTTTCAACACCAGCCAGTAGTTACTGTCAACATCAGCCAGTAGTCACTGTTAACACCACCAGTAGTCACTGTCAACACCAGTTAGTAGTCACTGTCAACATTAGAAATTAGTCACTGTCAACATCAGCCAGTAGTCACTGTTAAAATCAGCCAGTAGTCACTGTTAACACTGACCAGTAGTCACTGTCAACACCAGCAGTAGTCACTGTCACCACCAGCCAGTAGTCACTATCAACTCCAGCTAATAGTCACTGTCAACACCAGCCTGTAGTCACTGTCAACACTTGGCAGTAGTCACTTTCAATATCAACCAGTAGTCACAGTGAACACCAGCTCTTAGTCACTGTCAACATTAGGCACTAGTCACTGTCAACACCAGATGTAGTCACTGTCAACACCATCCGGTAGTCACAGTGAACACCAGCTCTTACTCACTGTCAACACCAGTAGTCACTGTCAACACCAGCCAGTAGTCACTGTCAACATCAGTCAGTAGTCACTTTCAACACCAGCCACTAGTCACTGTCACCATAAGCCAGTAGTCACTATCAACACCGGCTGTAGTCACTGTCAACACCAGCAGTTTTCACTGTTAACACCAACCAGCAGTCACTGTCAACACCAGCCAGTAGTCACTGTCAACATCAACCAGTAGTCACTGTCAACATCAGCCAGTAGTCACTGTTAACACAAGCAGTAATCACTTTGAACATCAGCTAGTAGTCACTGTCAACATCAGCCAATAGTCACTATCACCCCCAGCCAGTAGTCTCTGTCAACAACAGCCAGTAGTCACTGTGAACATCAGCCAGTAGTCACTGTCAAAATCAGCCAGTAGGTACTGTTAACACCAGCAGTAGTCACTGTCAACACCAGCCAGTAGTCACTGTCAAAATCAGACAGTAGTAACTGTCAACACCAGCCAGTAGTCACTGTCAACACCAGCAGTTGTCACTGTCACCAAAAGCAAGTAGTCACTGTCAACACCAGCCATAAAGTACTCACAGTCAACACCAGCCAGTAGTCACTGTCAAACACCAGCCAGTAATCTCTGATAACACCTGCCATTAGTCACTTTCAACATCAGCCATTAGGCCTCCTGTCAACATTATCCAGTAGCCCCTGTCAATACCAGCTGTAGTCCTGTCAACACCAGCAGTAGTCACTGCCAACACCAGCAAGTAGACACTGTAACACCAGCAAGTAGTCACTGTCAATATCAGCAGTAGTCACTCGTTACACCACGCCGTAGTCACTGTCAACACCAGCCAAACAGTACTCACTGTCCACACCAGCCAGTAGTCACTGTCAACACCGGCCAGTAATCTCTGACAACACCTGCCATTAGTCACTTTCAACATCAGTCATAAGGCCGTGTCAACATTACCAGTAGCCACTGTCAACACCAGCTGTATGTCACTGTCAACACCAGCCTGTAGGCACTGTCAACACCAGCAAGTAGTCACTGGCAACACCAGCCAGTAGTCACTGTCAATATCAGCAGTAGTCACTGTTAACACCAGCTAGTAGTCACTGTGAACACCAGCAGTCGTCACTGTCAACACCAGCCAGTATTCACTGTCAACATCAGCCAGTAGTCACTGTCAACACCAACCATTAGTCACTGTCAACCTCAGGCAGTAGCCACTATCAACACCAGCTAGAAGTCCACTGTCAACGCCAGCAGTTTTTATATCAACATCAGGCAAGCAAGTCACTGTAAACATCAGCAAGTAGTTCACTGTTAAACATCAGCAAGTAGTCACCTGTTAAAATCAGCCAGTATTCACTGTTAACACCAGCAGTAGTCACTGTCAACACCAGCCAGGTAGTCACTGTTAACATCAGCCAGTAGTCACTATCAACACCAGCCTGTAGTCCACTGTCAACACCAACCAGTTGTCACTGTCAACACCAGCCAGTATTCACTGTCAACTCCAGCAGTAGTCACTGTCAACTCCAGCAGTAGTCGATGTCAACACCAGCCTGTAGTCACTGTCAACACCAGCCAGTAGTCCACTGTCAAAACCAGCCAGAAGTCACTGTCAATACCAGCCAGTAGTCACTGTCAAGAGTAGCAAATAGTCACTGTCAACACCAGCAGTAGTCACTGTCAACACTAGCCAGTATTCACTGTCCAACACAAGCCAGTAGTCACTGGAAACACCAGCCAGTAGTCACTGTCAATATCAGCAGTAGTCACTGTTAACACCAGCCAGTAGTCACTGTGAACACCAGCAGTAGTCACTGTCAACACCAGCCAGTATTCACTATCAACATCAGCCAGTAGTCACTGTCAACACCAACCGTTAGTCACTGTCAACATCAGCCAGTAGTCACTATCAACACCAGATGTAGTTACTGTCAACACCTGCAGTTTTTATTTTTATGTCGACACCAACCAGTAGTCACTGTCAACACCAGCCAGAACTCACTGTCAACATCAGCCAGTAGTCACTGTAAACATCAGCAAGTAGTCAAAGTTTAAAATGAGCCTGTAGTCACTGTTAACACCAGCAGCAGTCACTGTCAACACCAGCCAGTAGTCACTGTTTAAACATCAGCCAGTAGTCACGTATCAACACCAGCAGTAGTCACTGCCAACACCAGCAGTATTCACTGTCAACACCAACCGTAGTCACTGTCAACACCAGCCAGTATTCACTGTCAACTCCAGCAGTAGTCGATGTCAACACCAGCCTGTAGTCACTGTCAACACCAGCCAATAGTCACTTTTAACACCAGCTAGTAGTTACTTTCAACACCAGCTAGTAGTCACAGTCAACACCAGTCCGTAGTCACTGTCAAAACCAGCCAGTAGTCCCAGTCAGCACCAGCCAGTAGTGACTGTCAACATTAGCAGTATAGTCACTGTCAAACACCAGCCAGTAGTCACTGTCAACGCCAGCTAGTATACACTATCACACTATCAACACCAGAAAATAGTCACTGTCAACACCAGCCAGTAGTCACTGTCAACACCTGGCAGTAGTCACTTTCAACATCAGCAAGTAGTCCCTGTCAACATTATCTAGTAGTCACTGTCAACACCAGCTGTAGTCACTGTCAACACCAGCTGTAGTCACTGTCAAAACCAGCCCGTAGTCCCAGTCAGCACCAGCCAGTAGTGACTGTCAACATTAGCAGTAGTCACTGTCAACACCAGCTAGTAGTCACTGTCAACACCAGCTAGTATACACTATCACACTATCAACACCAGCAAATAGTCACTGTCATCACCAGCCAGTAGTCACTGTCAACACCTGGCAGTTGTCACTTTCAACATCAGCAAGTAGTCCCTGTCAACATTGTCTAGTAGTCATTGTCAACACCAGCCTGTAGTTACTGTCAACACCAGCCAATAGTCACAGTCAACACCAGCCAGTAGTCACTGTCAACACCAGCCAATAGTCCCAGTCCAACACCAGCCAGTAGTGACTGTCAACACTAGCAGTAGTCACTGTCAACAGCGGCTAGTAGTCACTGTTAACACCAGCCAGTAGTCACTGTGAACACTAGCCAGTAGTCACTGTCAACATCAGCCAGTAGTCACTGTCAACATCAGCCAGTAGTCACTGTAAACACCAGCAGTAGTCACCTTCAACACCAGCCCAGTAGTCACTGTCAACATCAGCCATTAGTCACTGTCAACATCAGCCAGTAGTCCCTGTTAACATGAGCCAGTAGTCACTGTTAACACTAACCAGTAGTCACTGTCAACACCAGCAGAGTCACTGTCACCCACCAGCAAGTAGTAACTATCAACTCCAGCCAATAGTCACTGTCAACACCAGCCTGTAGTTACTGTCAACACTTGACAGTAGTCACTTTCAACCTCAGCCAGTAGTCCCTATCAACATTAGGCAGTAGTCACTGTCAACACCAGATGTAGTCGCTGTCAACACCAGCCAGTAGTCACTGTAGACACCAGCCGGTAGTCACATTCAACACCAGCTAGTAGTCACTGCCAACACCAGGAGTAGTCACTGTCAACACCAGCCAGTAGTCACTGTCAACATCAGCCAGTAGTCACTTTATACACCAGTCATTAGTCACTGTCACCATCAGCCAGTAGTCACTATTAACACTAGCCTGTAGTCACTGCCAACACCAGGAGTTTTCACTGTCAATACCAACCAGTAGTCACTGTCAACACCAGAAAATAGTCACTGTCAACATCAACCAGTAGTCACTGTCAACATCAGCCAGTAGTCACTGTTAACACCAGCAGTATTCCACTGTGAACGTTAGCCAGTAGTCACAGTCAACATCAGCCAGTAGGCACTGTCAATATCAGCCAGTAGTTACAGTCAATATCAGCAGTAGTCACTGTTAACACCAGCAGTAGTCACTGTCAACACCAGCCAGTAGTCACTGTCAACATCAGCCAATAGTCACTGTCAACACCAGCCATTAGTCACTGTCAACATCAGCCAGTAGTCACTGTTAAACATTAGCTAGTAGTCACTGTTACCACCAGCAGTAGTCTCTGTTAACACCAGCCAGTATTCACTATCAACATCAGCCAGTAGTCACTGTCAACACCAGCAATTAGTCACTGTCAACATCAGCCAGTAGTCACTATCAACACCAGCCAGTAGTCACTGTCAACATCAGCCAGTAGGCACTGTCCACCACCAGCCAGTAGTCACTATCAACTCCAGCCAATAGTCACTGTCAACACCAGCTTGTAGTCACTGACAACATTTGGCAGTAGTCCACTTTCAACATCAGCCAGTAGTCCCTGTCAACATTAGGCAGTAGTCACTGTCAACACCAGATGTAGTCACTGTCAACACCAGCCGGTAGTCACAGTCAACACCAGCTCGTAGTCACTGGTCAACACCAGGAGTAGTCACTGTCAACACCAGCCAGTAGTCACTGTCAACACCTGCAGTTTTTTATGTCAACACCAACCAGTAGTCACTGTCAACACCAGCCAGTACTCACTGCCAAACATCAGCCAGTAGTCACTGTAAACATCAGCAAGTAGTCACTGTTAAAATCAGCCAGTAATCACTGTTAACACCAGCAGCAGTCACTGTCAACACCAGCCAGTAGTCACTGTTTAACATCAGCCAGTAGTCACTATCAACACCAGCCAAGTATTCACTGCCCAGCACTCAGCAGTTTTTCACTGTCAACACCAACCAGTAGTGACTGCCAACACCAGCAGTTTTCACTGTCAACACCAACAGTATTCACTGTCAACTCCAGCAGTAGTCGATGTCAACACCAGCCTGTAGTCACTGTCAACACCAGCCAATAGTCACTATAAACACCAGTGAGTAGTTATTTCAACACCAGATAGTAGTCACAGTCAACACCAGCCAGTAGTCACTGTCAACATCAGCCAGTAGTCACTGTCAATATCAGCCAGTAGTCACTGTTAACACCAGCAGTAGTCACTGTCAACACCAGTAGTAGTCACTGTCAACATCAGCCATTAGTCACTGTCAACATCAGCCAGTAGTCACTGTTAAAATCAGCCAGTAGTCACTGTTAACACTAACCAGTAGTCACTGTCAACACCTGCAGTAGTCACTGTCACCACCAGCCAGTAGTCACTATCAACTCCAGCCAATAGTCACTGTCAACACCAGCTTGTAGTCACTGTCAACACTTGGCAGTAGTCACTTTCAACATCAGCCAGTAGTCTCTGTCCAACATTAGGCAGCAATCACTGTCAACACAAGATGTAGTTACTGTCAAACACCAGCCGGTAGTCACAGTCAACACCAGCTCGTAGTCCACTGTCAACACCAGTAGTCCACTGTCAACACCAGCCAGTAGTCACTGTCACCATAAGCCAGTAGTCACTATCAACACCAGGGATAGTCACTGTCAACACCAGCAGTTTTTCACTGTTAACACCAACAGTAGTCCACTGTCAACACCAGCCAGTAGTCACTGTCAACATCAACCAGTAGTCACTGTCAACATCAGCCAGTAGTCACTGTTAACACAAGCAGTAATCACTTTGAACATCAGCTAGTAGTCACTGTCAACATCAGCCAGTAGTCACTATCACCCCCAGCCAGTAGTCACTGTCAACACCAGCAATTTTTTACTGTCAACTCCAACCAGTAGTCCTCTGTCAACACCAGCCAGTAGGTCACTGTCAACATCAGCCAGTAGTCACTGTCAACATCAGCCAGTAGGTACTGTTAACACCAGTAGCAGTCGCTGTCAAACACCAGCCAGTAGTCACTGTCAAAAACAGCCAGTAGTAACTGTCAAACACCAGCCAGTAGTCACTGTCAACCCCAGCAGTAGTCACTGTCATCAAAAGCAAGTATTCACTGTCAACACCAGCCATACAGTACTCCACTGTCAAACACCAGCCAGTAGTAACTGTCAACACCAGCCAGTTAATCTCTGACAACACCTGCCATTAGTCACTTTCAACATCAGCCATTAGGTCCTGTCAACATTATCCAGTAGCCACTGTCAACACCAGCTGTAGTCACTGTCAAGACCAGCCAGTTGTCACTGTCAACACCATCTGTAGTCACTGTCAAGACCTGCCAGGAGTCCACTGTCAACACCAGCAAGTAGTTCACTGGCAAACACCAGCCAGTAGTCACTGTCCAATATCAGCAGTAGACACTGTTAACACCAGCCAGTAGTCCACTGTGAACACCAGCAGTCGTCACTGTCAACACCAGCCAGTACTCACTGTCAACATCAGCCAGTAGTCACTGTCAACACCAACCATTAGTCACTGTCAACATCAGCCAGTAAGTGTCCACTATCAACACCAGCCAGTAGTCACTGTCAACACCCAGCAGTTTTTATGTCAAACATCACGCAGTAGTCACTGTAAACATAAAGCAAGTAGTCACTGATAAAATACAGCCCAGTATTCACTGTTAACACTAGCAGTAGTCACTGTCAACACCCAGCCAGTAGTCACTGTTAACATCAGCCAGTAGTCACTATAAACACCAGCCTGTAGTCCACTGTCAACACCAACCAGTAGTCACTGTCAACACCAGAAAGTATTCACTGTCAACTCCAGCAGTAGTCACTGTCAACTCCAGCAGTAGTCGATGTCAACACCAGCCTTGTAGTCACTTGTCAAACACCAGGCCAATAGTCACTTTTAACAAAAGAAATTAGTTACTTTCATTCACCAGCAGTAGTCACAGTCAACACCAGCAGTAGTCACTGTCAAAACCAGCCAAGAAGTCACTGTCACACCAGACAGTAGTCACTGTCCAACACTAGCAAATAGTCACTGTCAAACACCAGCAGTAGTCACTGTCAACACTAGCCAGTATTCACTGTCAACACAAGCCCAGTAGTCACTGGAAACACCCAGCCAGTAGTCACTGTCAATATCAGCAGTAGTCACTGTTAACACAGCCAGTAGCCGCTGTGGAACACCAGCATGTAGTCACTGTCAACACCAGCCAGTATTCACTATCAACATCAGCCAGTAGTCCACTGTGAACACCAACCGTTAGTCACTGTCAACATCAGCCAGTAGTCACTATCAACACCAGCCAGTAGTCCCACTGCCAACACCAGCAGTATTAACTGTCAACACCAACCAGTAGTCACTGTCAAAAACCAGCCAGTATTCACTGTCAACTCCAGTAGTATTCGATGTCAACACCAGCCTGTAGTCACTGTCAACACCAGCCAATAGTCTCTTTTAACACCAGTTAGTAGTTACTTTCAACACAAGTCAGTAGTCACTGTCAAAACCAGCCAGTAGTCCCAGTCAGCACCAGCCAGTAGTGACTGTCAACATTAGCAGTAGTCACTGTTCAACACCAGCCAGTAGTCACTGTCAACACCAGCCAGTAGTCACTGTCAACACCAGCCAGTAGTCACTGTCAAACACCAGCCAGTAGTCACTGTCAACACCAGCCAGTAGTCACTGTCAACACCAGCTAGTATACACTATCACCACTATCAACACCAGAAAATAGTCACTGTCAACACCAGTCAGTAGTCACTGTCAACACCAGCTAGTATACACTATCACACTATCAACACCAGAAAATAGTCACTGTCAACACCAGCCAGTAGTCACTGTCAACACCTGGCAGTAGTCACTTTCAACATCAGCAAGTAGTCCCTGTCAACATTATCTAGTAGTCACTGTCAACACCAGCTGTAGTCACTGTCAAAACCAGCCCGTAGTCCCAGTCAGCACCAGCCAGTAGTGACTGTCAACATTAGCAGTAGTCACTGTCAACACCAGCTAGTAGTCACTGTCAACACCAGCTAGTATACACTATCACACTATCAACACCAGCAAATAGTCACTGTCAACACCAGCCAGTAGTCACTGTCAAGACCTGGCAGTAGTCACTTTCAACATCAGCAAGTAGTCCCTGTCAACATTATCTAGTAGTCATTGTCAACACCAGCATGTAGTTACTGTCAACACCAGCCAATAGTCACAGTCAACACCAGCCAGTAGTCACTGTCAACACCAGCCAATAGAACAAGTCAACACCAGCCAGTAGTGAATGTCAACACTAGCAGTAGTCACTGTCAACACCGGCTAGTAGTCACTGTCAACACCAGCCAGTAGTCACTGTCAACACCAGCCAGTAGTCACTGTCAACACTAGCCAGTAGTCACTGTCAACACTAGCCAGTAGTCACTGTCAACACTAGCCAGTAGTCATTGTCAACACCAGCCAGTAGTCACTGTCAACACCAGCCAGTAGTCACTGTCAACCCTAGCCAGTAGTCACTGTCAACACTAGCCAGTAGTCACTGTCAAAAATTAGCCAGTAGTCACTGTCAACACTAGCCAGTAGTCACTGTCAACACTAGCCAGTAGTCACTGTCAACACCAGCCAGTAGTCACTGTCAACAATAGCCAGTAGTCACTGTCAACACTATCCAGTAATCACTGTCAACACTAGGCAGTAGTCCCAGTCAACACCAGCCAGTAGTCACTGTCAACAACAGCCAGTAGTCACTGTCAACACTAGCAAATAGTTACTGTCAACACCAGCAGTAGTCACTGTCAACACCAGCAGTAGTCATTGTCAACACCAGACAGTAGTCACTGTCAACACCTGCCAGTAGTCACTGTCAACACCAGCCAGGAGTCACTGTCAACAACAGCAGTAGTTACTGTCAACACTAGCAGTAGTCATTGTCAACACTAGCCAGTAGTCACTGTCAACACCAGCCAGTAGTCACTGTCAACACTAGCAAATAGTCACTGTCAACACCAGCCAGTAGTCACTGTCAACAATAGCCAGTAGTCACTGTCAACACTATCCAGTAATCACTGTCAACACTAGCCAGTAGTCCCAGTCAACACCAGCCAGTAGTCACTGTCAACAACAGCCAGTAGTCACTTTCGACACCAGCCAGTAATCACTGTCAACACCAGCCAGTAGAGACTGTCAACACCAGCCAGTAGTCACTGTCAACACTAGCAAATAGTCACTGTCAACACCAGCAGTAGTCACTGTCAAAATTAGCCAGTAGTCACAGTCAACATCAGCCAGTAGTCATTGTCAACACCAGCCAGTAGTCATTGTCAACACCAGCCAGTAGTCACTGTCAACACCAGCCAGTAGTCACTGTTAACAATAGCCAGTAGTCACTGTCAACACTAGCCAGTAGTCATTGTCAACACCAGCCAGTAGTCACAGTCAACACCAGCCAGTAGTCACAGTCAACACCAGCCAGTAGTCACAGTCAACACCAGCCAGTAGTCACTGTAAACACTAGCCAGTAGTCACAGTCAACACTAGCCAGTAGTCACTGTCAACACCAGCCAGTAGTCACAGTCAGCACCAGCGAGTAGTCACTGTTAACACTAGCCAGTAGTCCCTGTCAACACCAGCCAGTAGTCACTGTCAACACCAGACAGTAGTCACTGTCAACACCAACCAGTAGTCACTGTCAACACCAGCAGTAGTCACTGTCAACACTAGCCAGTAGTCACAGTCAAAACCAGCAGTAGTCACTGTAAACACGAGTCAGTAGTCACTGTCAACACCAGCCAGTAGTCACTGTCAAAACCAGCCAGTAGTCACTGTCAACACCAGCCAGTAGTCACTGTCAACACCTAGCCAGTAGTCACTGTCAACACTAGCCAGTAATCACTGTCAACACTAGCCAGTAGTCACAGTAAACACTAGCAAATAGTCACTGTCAACACCAGCAGTAGTCACTGTCAACACCGGCAGTAGTCATTGTCAACACCAGCCAGTAGTCACTGTCAACACCAGCCAGTAGTCACTGTCAACACTAGCCAGTAGTCACTGTCAACACTAGCCAGTAGTCACTGTCAACACTAGCCAGTAGTCACTGTCAACACCAGCCAGTAGTCACTGTCAACAATAGCCAGTAGTCACTGTCAACACTATCCAGTAATCACTGTCAACACTAGGCAGTAGTCCCAGTCAACACCAGCCAGTAGTCACTGTCAACAACAGCCAGTAGTCACTGTCAACACTAGCAAATAGTTACTGTCAACACCAGCAGTAGGCACTGTCACCAGTAGCCAGTAATCACTGTCAACACCATCTAGTAATCACTGTCAACACCAGCCAGTAGTCACTGTCAACACTAGCAAAACGTCACTGTCAACACCAGCAGTAGTCACTGTCAACGCTAGCAAGTAATCACTGTCAACACTAGCCAGTAGTCACTGTCAACACCAGCCAGTAGACACTGTTAACACCAGCCAGTAGTCACTGTCAACACCAGCCAGTAGTCATTGTCAACACCAGCCAGTAGTCACTGTCAACACCTGCCAGTAGTCACTGTCAACACCAGCCAGTAGTCACTGTCAACACCAGCCAGTAGTCATTGTCAACACCAGCCAGTAGTCACTGTCAACACCAGCCAGTAGTCCACTGTCAACACCAGCCAGTAGTCACGGTCAACACCAGCCAGAAGTCACTGTTAACACTAGTCAGTAGTCACTATTAACACCAGCCAGTAGCCACGGTCAACACCAGCCAGTAGTCACTGTTAACACTAGCCAGTAGTCACAGTCAACACCAGCCAGTAGTCATTGTCAACACTAGCCAGTAGTCATTGTCAACACCAGCCAGTAGTCACTGTCAACACCAGCCAGTAGTCACTGTCAACACTAGCCGGTAGTCACTGTCAACACTAGCCAGTAGTCACTGTCAACACTAGCCAGTAGTCACTGTCAACACTAGCCAGTAGTCACTGTCAACACCAGCCAGTAGTCACTGTCAACAATAGCCAGTAGTCACTGTCAACACTATCCAGTAATCACTGTCAACACTAGGCAGTAGTCCCAGTCAACACCAGCCAGTAGTCACTGTCAACAACAGCCAGTAGTCACTGTCAAACACTAGCAAATAGTTACTGTCAACACCAGCAGTAGTCACTGTCAACACCAGCAGTAGTCATTGTCAACACCAGACAGTAGTCACTGTCAACACCTGCCAGTAGTCACTGTCAACACCAGCCAGGAGTCACTGTCAACAACAGCAGTAGTTACTGTCAACACTAGCAGTAGTCATTGTCAACACTAGCCAGTAGTCACTGTCAACACCAGCCAGTAGTCACTGTCAACACTAGCAAATAGTCACTGTCAAACACCAGCCAGTAGTCACTGTCAACAATAGCCAGTAGTCACTGTCAACACTATCCAGTAGTCACTGTCAACACCAGCCGGTAGTCACAGTCAACACCAGCTCGTAGTCACTGTCAACACCAGGAGTAGTCACTGTCAACACCAGCCAGTAGTCACTGTCAACACCTGCAGTTTTTATGTCAACACCAACCAGTAGTCACTGTCAACACCAGCCAGTACTCACTGCCAACATCAGCCAGTAGTCACTGTAAACATCAGCAAGTAGTCACTGTTAAAATCAGCCAGTAATCACTGTTAACACCAGCAGCAGTCACTGTCAACACCAGCCAGTAGTCACTGTTAACATCAGCCAGTAGTCACTATCAACACCAGCCAGTATTCACTGCCAGCACCAGCAGTTTTCACTGTCAACACCAACCAGTAGTGACTGCCAACACCAGCAGTTTTCACTGTCAACACCAACCAGTATTCACTGTCAACTCCAGCAGTAGTCGATGTCAACACCAGCCTGTAGTCACTGTCAACACCAGCCAATAGTCACTATAAACACCAGTGAGTAGTTATTTTCAACACCAGATAGTAGTCACAGTCAACACCAGCCAGTAGTCACTGTCAACATCAGCCAGTAGTCACTGTCAATATCAGCCAGTAGTCACTGTTAACACCAGCAGTAGTCCACTGTCAACACCAGTAGTAGTCACTGTCAACATCAGCCATTAGTCACTGTCAACATCAGCCAGTAGTCACTGTTAAAATCAGCCAGTAGTCACTGTTAACACTAACCAGTAGTCACTGTCAACACCTGCAGTAGTCACTGTCACCACCAGCCAGTAGTCACTGCCAACACAGGCAGTAGTCACTGTCACCACCAGCCAGTAGTCACTGTTAACATCAACCAGTAATCACTGTCAACACTAGCAAGTTGTCACTGTCAACACCAGTCAGTAGTCACTGTCAACACCAGCCAACAGTCACTGTCAACACCAGTCAGTTGTCACTGTCAACACCTGCCAGTAATCACTGTAAACACCTGCCAATAGTCACTTTCAACATCAGCCAGTAGTCCCTGTTAACATTATCCAGTAATCACTGTCAACACCAGCTGTAGTCACTGTTAACACCAGCCAATAGTCACTGTCATCACCAGTCGGTAGTCATTGTCACCACCAGCCAGTAGTCGCTATCAACTCCAGCCAATAGTCACTGTTAACACCTGCCAGTAGTCACTTTCAACATCAGCCAGTAGTCCCTGTCAACATTAGGCAGTAGTCATTGTCAACACTAGATGTAGTCACTGTCAACACTAGCTAGTAGTCACTGTGAACACCATCCAGTAGTCACTGTCAACACCAGCAGTAGTCACTGTCAACACCAGCCAGTAGTCACTGTCAACACCAGTCGTTAGTCACTGCTAATATCAGCCTGTAGTCACTATCAACACCTGCCAGTAGTCACTGTCAACATCAGCCAGTAGTCACTGTCAACATCAGCCAGTAGTCACTGTTAACACCAGCAGTAGTCACTGTCAACACCAGCCAGTAGTCACTGTCAACATCAGCCAATAGTCACTGTCAACACCAGCCATTAGTCACTGTCAACATCAGCCAGTAGTCACTGTTAACATTAGCTAGTAGTCACTGTTACCACCAGCAGTAGTCTCTGTTAACACCAGCCAGTATTCACTATCAACATCAGCCAGTAGTCACTGTCAACACCAGCAATTAGTCACTGTCAACATCAGCCAGTAGTCACTATCAACACCAGCCAGTAGTCACTGTCAACATCAGCCAGTAGGCACTGTCACCACCAGCCAGTAGTCACTATCAACTCCAGCCAATAGTCACTGTCAACACCAGCTTGTAGTCACTGACAACATTTGGCAGTAGTCACTTTCAACATCAGCCAGTAGTCCCTGTCAACATTAGGCAGTAGTCACTGTCAACACCAGATGTAGTCACTGTCAACACCAGCCGGTAGTCACAGTCAACACCAGCTCGTAGTCACTGTCAACACCAGGAGTAGTCACTGTCAACACCAGCCAGTAGTCACTGTCAACACCTGCAGTTTTTATGTCAACACCAACCAGTAGTCACTGTCAACACCAGCCAGTACTCACTGCCAACATCAGCCAGTAGTCACTGTAAACATCAGCAAGTAGTCACTGTTAAAATCAGCCAGTAATCACTGTTAACACCAGCAGCAGTCACTGTCAACACCAGCCAGTAGTCACTGTTAACATCAGCCAGTAGTCACTATCAACACCAGCCAGTATTCACTGCCAGCACCAGCAGTTTTCACTGTCAACACCAACCAGTAGTGACTGCCAACACCAGCAGTTTTCACTGTCAACACCAACCAGTATTCACTGTCAACTCCAGCAGTAGTCGATGTCAACACCAGCCTGTAGTCACTGTCAACACCAGCCAATAGTCACTATAAACACCAGTGAGTAGTTATTTTCAACACCAGATAGTAGTCACAGTCAACACCAGCCAGTAGTCACTGTCAACATCAGCCAGTAGTCACTGTCAATATCAGCCAGTAGTCACTGTTAACACCAGCAGTAGTCACTGTCAACACCAGTAGTAGTCACTGTCAACATCAGCCATTAGTCACTGTCAACATCAGCCAGTAGTCACTGTTAAAATCAGCCAGTAGTCACTGTTAACACTAACCAGTAGTCACTGTCAACACCTGCAGTAGTCACTGTCACCACCAGCCAGTAGTCACTATCAACTCCAGCCAATAGTCACTGTCAACACCAGCTTGTAGTCACTGTCAACACTTGGCAGTAGTCACTTTCAACATCAGCCAGTAGTCTCTGTCAACATTAGGCAGCAATCACTGTCAACACAAGATGTAGTTACTGTCAACACCAGCCGGTAGTCACAGTCAACACCAGCTCGTAGTCACTGTCAACACCAGGAGTAGTCACTGTCAACACCAGCCAGTAGTCACTGTCACCATAAGCCAGTAGTCACTATCAACACCAGGGATAGTCACTGTCAACACCAGCAGTTTTCACTGTTAACACCAACCAGTAGTCACTGTCAACACCAGCCAGTAGTCACTGTCAACATCAACCAGTAGTCACTGTCAACATCAGCCAGTAGTCACTGTTAACACAAGCAGTAATCACTTTGAACATCAGCTAGTAGTCACTGTCAACATCAGCCAGTAGTCACTATCACCCCCAGCCAGTAGTCACTGTCAACACCAGCAATTTTTACTGTCAACTCCAACCAGTAGTCTCTGTCAACACCAGCCAGTAGTCACTGTCAACATCAGCCAGTAGTCACTGTCAACATCAGCCAGTAGGTACTGTTAACACCAGTAGTAGTCGCTGTCAACACCAGCCAGTAGTCACTGTCAAAAACAGCCAGTAGTAACTGTCAACACCAGCCAGTAGTCACTGTCAACCCCAGCAGTAGTCACTGTCATCAAAAGCAAGTATTCACTGTCAACACCAGCCATACAGTACTCACTGTCAACACCAGCCAGTAGTAACTGTCAACACCAGCCAGTAATCTCTGACAACACCTGCCATTAGTCACTTTCAACATCAGCCATTAGGTCCTGTCAACATTATCCAGTAGCCACTGTCAACACCAGCTGTAGTCACTGTCAAGACCAGCCAGTTGTCACTGTCAACACCATCTGTAGTCACTGTCAAGACCTGCCAGGAGTCACTGTCAACACCAGCAAGTAGTCACTGGCAACACCAGCCAGTAGTCACTGTCAATATCAGCAGTAGACACTGTTAACACCAGCCAGTAGTCACTGTGAACACCAGCAGTCGTCACTGTCAACACCAGCCAGTACTCACTGTCAACATCAGCCAGTAGTCACTGTCAACACCAACCATTAGTCACTGTCAACATCAGCCAGTAGTCACTATCAACACCAGCCAGTAGTCACTGTCAACACCAGCAGTTTTTATGTCAACATCACGCAGTAGTCACTGTAAACATAAGCAAGTAGTCACTGATAAAATCAGCCAGTATTCACTGTTAACACTAGCAGTAGTCACTGTCAACACCAGCCAGTAGTCACTGTTAACATCAGCCAGTAGTCACTATCAACACCAGCCTGTAGTCCACTGTCAACACCAACCAGTAGTCACTGTCAACACCAGAAAGTATTCACTGTCAACTCCAGCAGTAGTCACTGTCAACTCCAGCAGTAGTCGATGTCAACACCAGCCTGTAGTCACTGTCAACACCAGCCAATAGTCACTTTTAACAAAAGACATTAGTTACTTTCATCACCAGCCAGTAGTCACAGTCAACACCAGCCAGTAGTCACTGTCAAAACCAGCCAGAAGTCACTGTCAACACCAGACAGTAGTCACTGTCAACACTAGCAAATAGTCACTGTCAACACCAGCAGTAGTCACTGTCAACACTAGCCAGTATTCACTGTCAACACAAGCCAGTAGTCACTGGAAACACCAGCCAGTAGTCACTGTCAATATCAGCAGTAGTCACTGTTAACACCAGCGAGTAGCCGCTGTGAACACCAGCAGTAGTCACTGTCAACACCAGCCAGTATTCACTATCAACATCAGCCAGTAGTCACTGTGAACACCAACCGTTAGTCACTGTCAACATCAGCCAGTAGTCACTATCAACACCAGCCAGTAGTCACTGCCAACACCAGCAGTATTAACTGTCAACACCAACCAGTAGTCACTGTCAAAACCAGCCAGTATTCACTGTCAACTCCAGTAGTATTCGATGTCAACACCAGCCTGTAGTCACTGTCAACACCAGCCAATAGTCTCTTTTAACACCAGTTAGTAGTTACTTTCAACACAAGTCAGTAGTCACTGTCAAAACCAGCCAGTAGTCCCAGTCAGCACCAGCCAGTAGTGACTGTCAACATTAGCAGTAGTCACTGTCAACACCAGCCAGTAGTCACTGTCAACACCAGCCAGTAGTCACTGTCAACACCAGCCAGTAGTCACTGTCAACACCAGCCAGTAGTCACTGTCAACACCAGCTAGTATACACTATCACACTATCAACACCAGAAAATAGTCACTGTCAACACCAGTCAGTAGTCACTGTCAACACCAGCTAGTATACACTATCACACTATCAACACCAGAAAATAGTCACTGTCAACACCAGCCAGTAGTCACTGTCAACACCTGGCAGTAGTCACTTTCAACATCAGCAAGTAGTCCCTGTCAACATTATCTAGTAGTCACTGTCAACACCAGCTGTAGTCACTGTCAAAACCAGCCCGTAGTCCCAGTCAGCACCAGCCAGTAGTGACTGTCAACATTAGCAGTAGTCACTGTCAACACCAGCTAGTAGTCACTGTCAACACCAGCTAGTATACACTATCACACTATCAACATCAGCAAATAGTCACTGTCAACACCAGCCAGTAGTCACTGTCAAGACCTGGCAGTAGTCACTTTCAACATCAGCAAGTAGTCCCTGTCAACATTATCTAGTAGTCATTGTCAACACCAGCATGTAGTTACTGTCAACACCAGCCAATAGTCACAGTCAACACCAGCCAGTAGTCACTGTCAACACCAGCCAATAGAACAAGTCAACACCAGCCAGTAGTGAATGTCAACACTAGCAGTAGTCACTGTCAACACCGGCTAGTAGTCACTGTCAACACCAGCCAGTAGTCACTGTCAACACCAGCCAGTAGTCACTGTCAACACTAGCCAGTAGTCACTGTCAACACTAGCCAGTAGTCACTGTCAACACTAGCCAGTAGTCATTGTCAACACCAGCCAGTAGTCACTGTCAACACCAGCCAGTAGTCACTGTCAACCCTAGCCAGTAGTCACTGTCAACACTAGCCAGTAGTCACTGTCAAAAATTAGCCAGTAGTCACTGTCAACACTAGCCAGTAGTCACTGTCAACACTAGCCAGTAGTCACTGTCAACACCAGCCAGTAGTCACTGTCAACAATAGCCAGTAGTCACTGTCAACACTATCCAGTAATCACTGTCAACACTAGGCAGTAGTCCCAGTCAACACCAGCCAGTAGTCACTGTCAACAACAGCCAGTAGTCACTGTCAACACTAGCAAATAGTTACTGTCAACCCCAGCAGTAGTCACTGTCAACACCAGCAGTAGTCATTGTCAACACCAGACAGTAGTCACTGTCAACACCTGCCAGTAGTCACTGTCAACACCAGCCAGGAGTCACTGTCAACAACAGCAGTAGTTACTGTCAACACTAGCAGTAGTCATTGTCAACACTAGCCAGTAGTCACTGTCAACACCAGCCAGTAGTCACTGTCAACACTAGCAAATAGTCACTGTCAACACCAGCCAGTAGTCACTGTCAACAATAGCCAGTAGTCACTGTCAACACTATCCAGTAATCACTGTCAACACTAGCCAGTAGTCCCAGTCAACACCAGCCAGTAGTCACTGTCAACAACAGCCAGTAGTCACTTTCGACACCAGCCAGTAATCACTGTCAACACCAGCCAGTAGAGACTGTCAACACCAGCCAGTAGTCACTGTCAACACTAGCAAATAGTCACTGTCAACACCAGCAGTAGTCACTGTCAAAATTAGCCAGTAGTCACAGTCAACATCAGCCAGTAGTCATTGTCAACACCAGCCAGTAGTCATTGTCAACACCAGCCAGTAGTCACTGTCAACACCAGCCAGTAGTCACTGTTAACAATAGCCAGTAGTCACTGTCAACACTAGCCAGTAGTCATTGTCAACACCAGCCAGTAGTCACAGTCAACACCAGCCAGTAGTCACAGTCAACACCAGCCAGTAGTCACAGTCAACACCAGCCAGTAGTCACTGTAAACACTAGCCAGTAGTCACAGTCAACACTAGCCAGTAGTCACTGTCAACACCAGCCAGTAGTCACAGTCAGCACCAGCGAGTAGTCACTGTTAACACTAGCCAGTAGTCCCTGTCAACACCAGCCAGTAGTCACTGTCAACACCAGACAGTAGTCACTGTCAACACCAACCAGTAGTCACTGTCAACACCAGCAGTAGTCACTGTCAACACTAGCCAGTAGTCACAGTCAAAACCAGCAGTAGTCACTGTAAACACGAGTCAGTAGTCACTGTCAACACCAGCCAGTAGTCACTGTCAAAACCAGCCAGTAGTCACTGTCAACACCAGCCAGTAGTCACTGTCAACACTAGCCAGTAGTCACTGTCAACACTAGCCAGTAATCACTGTCAACACTAGCCAGTAGTCACAGTAAACACTAGCAAATAGTCACTGTCAACACCAGCAGTAGTCACTGTCAACACCGGCAGTAGTCATTGTCAACACCAGCCAGTAGTCACTGTCAACACCAGCCAGTAGTCACTGTCAACACTAGCCAGTAGTCACTGTCAACACTAGCCAGTAGTCACTGTCAACACTAGCCAGTAGTCACTGTCAACACCAGCCAGTAGTCACTGTCAACAATAGCCAGTAGTCACTGTCAACACTATCCAGTAATCACTGTCAACACTAGGCAGTAGTCCCAGTCAACACCAGCCAGTAGTCACTGTCAACAACAGCCAGTAGTCACTGTCAACACTAGCAAATAGTTACTGTCAACACCAGCAGTAGTCACTGTCACCAGTAGCCAGTAATCACTGTCAACACCATCTAGTAATCACTGTCAACACCAGCCAGTAGTCACTGTCAACACTAGCAAAACGTCACTGTCAACACCAGCAGTAGTCACTGTCAACGCTAGCAAGTAATCACTGTCAACACTAGCCAGTAGTCACTGTCAACACCAGCCAGTAGACACTGTTAACACCAGCCAGTAGTCACTGTCAACACCAGCCAGTAGTCATTGTCAACACCAGCCAGTAGTCACTGTCAACACCTGCCAGTAGTCACTGTCAACACCAGCCAGTAGTCACTGTCAACACCAGCCAGTAGTCATTGTCAACACCAGCCAGTAGTCACTGTCAACACCAGCCAGTAGTCACTGTCAACACCAGCCAGTAGTCACGGTCAACACCAGCCAGAAGTCACTGTTAACACTAGTCAGTAGTCACTATTAACACCAGCCAGTAGCCACGGTCAACACCAGCCAGTAGTCACTGTTAACACTAGCCAGTAGTCACAGTCAACACCAGCCAGTAGTCATTGTCAACACTAGCCAGTAGTCATTGTCAACACCAGCCAGTAGTCACTGTCAACACCAGCCAGTAGTCACTGTCAACACTAGCTGGTAGTCACTGTCAACACTAGCCAGTAGTCACTGTCAACACTAGCCAGTAGTCACTGTCAACACTAGCCAGTAGTCACTGTCAACACCAGCCAGTAGTCACTGTCAACAATAGCCAGTAGTCACTGTCAACACTATCCAGTAATCACTGTCAACACTAGGCAGTAGTCCCAGTCAACACCAGCCAGTAGTCACTGTCAACAACAGCCAGTAGTCACTGTCAACACTAGCAAATAGTTACTGTCAACACCAGCAGTAGTCACTGTCAACACCAGCAGTAGTCATTGTCAACACCAGACAGTAGTCACTGTCAACACCTGCCAGTAGTCACTGTCAACACCAGCCAGGAGTCACTGTCAACAACAGCAGTAGTTACTGTCAACACTAGCAGTAGTCATTGTCAACACTAGCCAGTAGTCACTGTCAACACCAGCCAGTAGTCACTGTCAACACTAGCAAATAGTCACTGTCAACACCAGCCAGTAGTCACTGTCAACAATAGCCAGTAGTCACTGTCAACACTATCCAGTAATCACTGTCAACACTAGCCAGTAGTCCCAGTCAACACCAGCCAGTAGTCACTGTCAACAACAGCCAGTAGTCACTTTCGACACCAGCCAGTAATCACTGTCAACACCAGCCAGTAGAGACTGTCAACACCAGCCAGTAGTCACTGTCAACACTAGCAAATAGTCACTGTCAACACCAGCAGTAGTCACTGTCAAAATTAGCCAGTAGTCACAGTCAACATCAGCCAGTAGTCATTGTCAACACCAGCCAGTAGTCATTGTCAACACCAGCCAGTAGTCACTGTCAACACCAGCCAGTAGTCACTGTTAACAATAGCCAGTAGTCACTGTCAACACTAGCCAGTAGTCATTGTCAACACCAGCCAGTAGTCACAGTCAACACCAGCCAGTAGTCACAGTCAACACCAGCCAGTAGTCACAGTCAACACCAGCCAGTAGTCACTGTAAACACTAGCCAGTAGTCACAGTCAACACTAGCCAGTAGTCACTGTCAACACCAGCCAGTAGTCACAGTCAGCACCAGCGAGTAGTCACTGTTAACACTAGCCAGTAGTCCCTGTCAACACCAGCCAGTAGTCACTGTCAACACCAGACAGTAGTCACTGTCAACACCAACCAGTAGTCACTGTCAACACCAGCAGTAGTCACTGTCAACACTAGCCAGTAGTCACAGTCAAAACCAGCAGTAGTCACTGTAAACACGAGTCAGTAGTCACTGTCAACACCAGCCAGTAGTCACTGTCAAAACCAGCCAGTAGTCACTGTCAACACCAGCCAGTAGTCACTGTCAACACTAGCCAGTAGTCACTGTCAACACTAGCCAGTAATCACTGTCAACACTAGCCAGTAGTCACAGTCAACACCAGCCAGTAGTTACTGTCAATAACAGCCAGTAGTCACTGTCGACACCAGCCAGTAATCACTGTCAACACCAGCCAGTAGTCACTGTCAACACCAGCCAGTAGTCACTGTCAACACTAAAAATAGTCACTGTCAACACCAGCAGTAGTCACTGTCAACACCGGCAGTAGTCATTGTCAACACCAGCCAGTAGTCACTGTCAACACCTGCCAGTAGTCACTGTCAACACCAGTCAGGTGTCACTGTCAACAACAGAAGTAGTTGTCAACACTAGCAGTAGTCAATGTCAACACTAGCCAGTAGTCATTGTCAACACCAGCCAGTAATTACTGTCAACACCAGCCAGTAGTCGCTGTCAACACCAGCCAGTATTATTTGTCAACACCAGCAGAAGTCACAGTCAACACCAGCAGAAGTCAGTCAACACCAGTCAGTATTCACTGCCAACACCGGCCAGTAGTTACTGTCAACACCAGCCAGTAGTCGTTGTCAATACCAGCCAGTAGTCGCTGTCAACATCAGCCAGTAATCACTGTCAACACCAGCAAATAATTTTTGTCAACACCAGCAGTGGTCACAGTCAATACCAGCCAGTAAACACTGTCAACACCTGCCAGTAGTCACAGTCAAAACCAGCCAGTAGTCACTGTTAACACTAGCCAGTAGTCATTGTCAACACCAGCCAGTAGTCACAGTCAACACCAGCCAGTAGTCACTGTTAACACTAGCCAGTAGTCACTGTCAACACCAGCCAGTAGTCACAGTCAGAACCAGCTAGTAGTCACTGTTAACACTAGCCAGTAGTCACTGTCAACACCAGCCAGTAGTCACTGTCAACACTAGACAATAGTCACTGTCAACACCAGCCAGCAGTCACTGTCAACACCAGTAGTAGTCACTGTCAACACTAGCCAGTAGTCACTGTCAAAACCAGCAGTAGACACTGTAAACACGAGTCAGTAGTCACTGTCAACACCAGCAGTAGTCACTGTCAACACTAGCCAGTAGTCACTGTCAAAACCAGCAGTAGTCACTGTAAACACGAGTCAGTAGTCACTGTAAACACGAGTCAGTAGTCACTGTCAACACCAGCAGTAGTCACTGTCAATACCGGCAGTAGTCATTGTCAACACCAGCCAGTAGTCACAGTCAAAACCAGCAGTAGTCACTGTAAACACGAGTCAGTAGTCACTGTAAACACGAGTCAGTAGTCACTGTCAACACCAGCAGTAGTCACTGTCAATACCGGCAGTAGTCATTGTCAACACCAGCCAGGAGTCACTGTCAACAACAGCAGTAGTTACTGTCAACACTAGCAGTAGTCATTGTCAACACTAGCCAGTAGTCGTTGTCAACACCAGCAGTAGTCACAGTCAACACCAGTCAGTAGTCACTGCCAACACCAGCCAGTAGTCACTGTCAACACCAGCCAGTAGTCGCTGTCAACACCAGACAGTAATTACTGTCAACACCAGCCAGTAGTCGTTGTCAATACCAGCTAGTAGTCGCTGTCAACATCAGCCAGTAATCACTGTCAACACCAGCAAGTAATTTTTGTCAACACCAGCAGTAGTCACAGTCAATACCAGCCAGTAAACACTGTCAACACCAGCCAGTAGTCACTGTCCTCACCTGACAGTAATCGATGTCAACACCAGCCAATAGTCACTACCAACACCAGGCATTGGTCACTGTCCACTACAGCCAGTAGCCACTGTCAACATCAGACAGTAGTCACTGTCAACAAAAGGCAGAAGTCACTGTCAATACTAGCTAGTATTCACTGTCAACACTAGCCAGTAGTCAGTGTCAACACCAGCCAGTAGTTACTATCAACACTAGCCAGTAGTCACTGTCAACACTAGCCAGCAGTCACTGTCAACACTAGCCAGTAGTCACTGTCAACACCAGTCAGTAGCGACTGTCAACACCAGCAGGTAGTCTCTGTCAACACCAGCTTGTAGTCACTGTCAACACCAATCAGTAGTCACTGTCAACACCAGTCAGTTGGGACTGTCAACACCAGCCAGTAGTCACTGTCAACACAAGCCAGTAGTCACTTTCAACACCAGCCAGTAGTCACTGTCAACACAAGCCAGTAGTCACTGTCAACACTAGCCAGTAGTCACTGTCAACACTAGCCAGTAGTCACTATCAACACCAGCCAGTAGTCACTGTCAACAATAGCCAGTAGTCACTGTCAACACTAGCCAGTAGTCACTGTCAACACTAGCCAGTAGACACTGTTAACACCAGCCAGTAGTCACTGTCAACACCAGCCAGTAGTCATTGTCAACAGATGCCAGTAGTCGCTGTCAACACTAGCCAGTAGTCACTGTCAACACCAGCCAGTAGTCACTGTCAACGCTAGCAAGTAATCACTGTCAAAACCAGCAGTTGACATTGCCAACACCAACCAGTAGTCACTGTCAACAATAGCCAGTAGTCACTATCAACACCAGCCAGTAGTCACTGTGAACACTAGCCAGTAGTCATTGTCAACACCAGCCAATAGTCACTGTCAACAATAGCCAGTAGTCACTGTCAACACCAGCCAGTAGTCGCTGTCAACACCAGACAGTAGTTACTGTCAACACCAGCCAGTAGTCGCTGTCAACACCAGCCAGTAGTCGCTGTCAATACCAGCCAGTAGTCGCTGCCAACACGCCAGTAGTCACTGTCAACACTAGCCAGTAGTCACTCTCAACACCAGCCAGTAATCACTGTCAACACCAGCCAGTAGTCACTATCTACACCAGCCAGTAGAAACTGTTAACACCAGCCGGTAGTCAGTCAACACCAGCCAGTAGTTACTGTCAACACCAGCCAGTAGTCATTGTCAACAGAAGCTAGTAGTCGCTGTCAACACTAGCCAGTAGTCACTATCAACACCAGCCAATAATCACTCTCAACACCAGCCAGTAGTCACTGTCAACAGTAGCCAGTAGTCACTGTCAACACCAGCTAGTAATCACTGTCAACACCAGCCAGTAGTCACTGTCAACACTAGCAAAACGTCACTGTCAACACCAGCAGTAGTCACTGTCAACGCTAGCAAGTAATCACTGTCAACACCAGCCAGTAGTCACTATCAACACTAGCCAGTAGTCATTGTCAACACCAGCAGTAGTCGTTGCCAACACCAGCCAGTAGTCACTGTCAACAATAGCCAGTAGTCACTATTAACACCAGCCAGTCGTCACAGTCAACACCAGCCAGTAGTCACCTTAAACACCAGCCAGTAGTACCAGTCAGCACCAGCCAGTAGTGACTGTCAACACCAGCTAGTAGTCACTGTCAACACCAGCTAGCAGTCACTATCAACACCAGCCAGTAGTCAATGTCGACACGAGCTAGTAGACACTATCACACTATCAACAGCAGCCAATAGTCACTGTCAACACTAGCCAGTAGTTACAGTCAACACCTGGCAGTAGCCACTGTCAACACCTGGCAGTAGTCACTTTCAACATTAGCCAGTAGTCTCTGTCAATATTAGGCAGTAGTCACTGTCTACACCAGATGTAGTCACCGTCAACACCAGCCAGGAGTTACTGTGAACACCAGCCAGTAGTCACTGTTAACACCAGCCAATAGTCACTGTCAACATCAGCCGGTAGTCTCTGTCAACACCAGCTAGTAGTCACTGTCAACACCAGTCAGTAGGGACTGTCAACACCACCAGTAGTCTCTGTCAACACCAGCCAGTAGTCACTGTCAACAATAGCCAGTAGTCACTGCCAACAGTAGCCAGTAGTCACTGTCAACACTAGCCAGTAGTCACTGTCAACACTAGCCAGTAGACACTGTTAACACCAGCCAGTAGTCACTGTCAACACCAGCCAGTAGTTTGTGTCAACAGAAGCCAGTAGTCGCTGTCAACACTAGCCAGTAGTCACTGTCAACACCAGCCAGTAGTCACTGTCAACACCAGCCAGTAGTCACTGTCAACGCTAGCAAGTAATCATTGTCAAAACCAGCCAGTAATCACTGTCAACACCAGCCAGTAGTCACTATCAACAGCAGCCAGTAGTCATTGTCAACACCAGCAGTAGTCATTGCCAACACCAGCCAGTAGTCACTGTCAACAATAGCCAGTAGTCACTATCAACACCAGCCAGTAGTCACTGTGAACACTAGCCAGTAGTCACTGTCGACACCAGCCAATAGTCACTGTCAACAATAGCCAGTAGTCACTGTCAACACCAGCCAGTAGTCGCTGTCAACACCAGACAGTAGTTACTGTCAACACAAGCCAGTAGTCGCTATCAATACCAGCCAGTAGTCGCTGTCAACATCAGCCAGTAGTCACTGTCAACACTAGCCAGTAGTCACTCAACACCAGCCAGTAATGACTGTCAACACCAGCCAGTAATCAGTCAACACCAGCCAGTAGTCACTATCAACACCAGCCAGTAGAAACTGTTAACACCAGCCGGTAGTCACTGTCAACACCAGCCAGTAGTTACTGTCAACATCAGCCGGTAGTCACAGTCAACACTAGCCAGTAGTCACTGTCAACAATAGCCAGAAGTCCCTATCAACACCAGCCAGTAGTGACTGTCAACACTAGCCAGTAGTCACTGTCAACCCCAGCCAGTAGTCGCTGTCAACATCAGACAGTAGTTAGTGTCAACACCAGCCAGTATCGCTATCAATACCAGCCAGTAGTCGCTGTCAACATCAGCCAGTAGTCACTGTCAACACTAGCCAGTAGTCACTGTCAACACCTGCCAGTAGTCACTTTCAACATCAGCAAGTAGTACCTGTCAACATTATCCTTTAGTCAATGTCAACACCAGCTGTAGCTACTGTCAACACCAGCCAGTAGTCACTCTCAACTCCAACAGTAGTCGATGTCAACACAAGCCTGTAGTCACTGTCAACAGCAGCTAATGGTCACTGTTAACACCAGCCAGTAGTTACTTTCAACACCAGCCAGTAGTTACTGTCAACATCAGCCAGTAGTCACTGTTAACACCACCAGTAGTCACTGTCAACACCAGTTAGTAGTCACTGTCAACATTAGAAATTAGTCACTGTCAACATCAGCCAGTAGTCACTGTTAAAATCAGCCAGTAGTCACTGTTAACACTGACCAGTAGTCACTGTCAACACCAGCAGTAGTCACTGTCACCACCAGCCAGTAGTCACTATCAACTCCAGCTAATAGTCACTGTCAACACCAGCCTGTAGTCACTGTCAACACTTGGCAGTAGTCACTTTCAATATCAACCAGTAGTCACAGTGAACACCAGCTCTTAGTCACTGTCAACATTAGGCACTAGTCACTGTCAACACCAGATGTAGTCACTGTCAACACCATCCGGTAGTCACAGTGAACACCAGCTCTTACTCACTGTCAACACCAGTAGTCACTGTCAACACCAGCCAGTAGTCACTGTCAACATCAGTCAGTAGTCACTTTCAACACCAGCCACTAGTCACTGTCACCATAAGCCAGTAGTCACTATCAACACCGGCTGTAGTCACTGTCAACACCAGCAGTTTTCACTGTTAACACCAACCAGCAGTCACTGTCAACACCAGCCAGTAGTCACTGTCAACATCAACCAGTAGTCACTGTCAACATCAGCCAGTAGTCACTGTTAACACAAGCAGTAATCACTTTGAACATCAGCTAGTAGTCACTGTCAACATCAGCCAATAGTCACTATCACCCCCAGCCAGTAGTCTCTGTCAACAACAGCCAGTAGTCACTGTGAACATCAGCCAGTAGTCACTGTCAAAATCAGCCAGTAGGTACTGTTAACACCAGCAGTAGTCACTGTCAACACCAGCCAGTAGTCACTGTCAAAATCAGACAGTAGTAACTGTCAACACCAGCCAGTAGTCACTGTCAACACCAGCAGTTGTCACTGTCACCAAAAGCAAGTAGTCACTGTCAACACCAGCCATAAAGTACTCACAGTCAACACCAGCCAGTAGTCACTGTCAACACCAGCCAGTAATCTCTGATAACACCTGCCATTAGTCACTTTCAACATCAGCCATTAGGCCCTGTCAACATTATCCAGTAGCCACTGTCAACACCAGCTGTAGTCACTGTCAACACCAGCCAGTAGTCACTGCCAACACCAGCAAGTAGACACTGGTAACACCAGCAAGTAGTCACTGTCAATATCAGCAGTAGTCACTGTTAACACCAGCCCGTAGTCACTGTCAACACCAGCCAAACAGTACTCACTGTCAACACCAGCCAGTAGTCACTGTCAACACCGGCCAGTAATCTCTGACAACACCTGCCATTAGTCACTTTCAACATCAGTCATAAGGCCGTGTCAACATTATCCAGTAGCCACTGTCAACACCAGCTGTAGTCACTGTCAACACCAGCCTGTAGGCACTGTCAACACCAGCAAGTAGTCACTGGCAACACCAGCCAGTAGTCACTGTCAATATCAGCAGTAGTCACTGTTAACACCAGCTAGTAGTCACTGTGAACACCAGCAGTCGTCACTGTCAACACCAGCCAGTATTCACTGTCAACATCAGCCAGTAGTCACTGTCAACACCAACCATTAGTCACTGTCAACATCAGGCAGTAGCCACTATCAACACCAGCTAGAAGTCACTGTCAACGCCAGCAGTTTTTATATCAACATCAGGCAAGCAAGTCACTGTAAACATCAGCAAGTAGTCACTGTAAACATCAGCAAGTAGTCACTGTTAAAATCAGCCAGTATTCACTGTTAACACCAGCAGTAGTCACTGTCAACACCAGCCTGTAGTCACTGTCAACACCAACCAGTTGTCACTGTCAACACCAGCCAGTATTCACTGTCAACTCCAGCAGTAGTCACTGTCAACTCCAGCAGTAGTCGATGTCAACACCAGCCTGTAGTCACTGTCAACACCAGCCAGTAGTCACTGTCAAAACCAGCCAGAAGTCACTGTCAACACCAGCCAGTAGTCACTGTCAAGACTAGCAAATAGTCACTGTCAACACCAGCAGTAGTCACTGTCAACACTAGCCAGTATTCACTGTCAACACAAGCCAGTAGTCACTGGAAACACCAGCCAGTAGTCACTGTCAATATCAGCAGTAGTCACTGTTAGCACCAGCCAGTAGTCACTGTGAACACCAGCAGTAGTCACTGTCAACACCAGCCAGTATTCACTATCAACATCAGCCAGTAGTCACTGTCAACACCAACCGTTAGTCACTGTCAACATCAGCCAGTAGTCACTATTAACACCAGATGTAGTTACTGTCAACACCTGCAGTTTTTATTTTTATGTCGACACCAACCAGTAGTCACTGTCAACACCAGCCAGAACTCACTGTCAACATCAGCCAGTAGTCACTGTAAACATCAGCAAGTAGTCAAAGTTAAAATGAGCCTGTTGTCACTGTTAACACCAGCAGCAGTCACTGTCAACACCAGCCAGTAGACACTGTTAACATCAGCCAGTAGTCACTATCAACACCAGCCAGTAGTCACTGCCAACACCAACAGTATTCACTGTCAACACCAACCAGTAGTCACTGTCAACACCAGCCAGTATTCACTGTCAACTCCAGCAGTAGTCGATGTCAACACCAGCCTGTAGTCACTGTCAACACCAGCCAATAGTCACTTTTAACACCAGCTAGTAGTTACTTTCAACACCAGCTAGTAGTCACAGTCAACACCAGTCAGTAGTCACTGTCAAAACCAGCCAGTAGTCCCAGTCAGCACCAGCCAGTAGTGACTGTCAACATTAGCAGTAGTCACTGTCAACACCAGCCAGTAGTCACTGTCAACGCCAGCTAGTATACACAATCACACTATCAACACCAGAAAATAGTCACTGTTAACACCAGCCAGTAGTCACTGTCAACACCTGGCAGTAGTCACTTTCAACATCAGCAAGTAGTCCCTGTCAACATTATCTAGTAGTCGCTGTCAACACCAGCTGTAGTCACTGTCAACACCAGGTGTAGTCACTGTCAAAACCAGCCCGTAGTCCCAGTCAGCACCAGCCAGTAGTGACTGTCAACATTAGCAGTAGTCACTGTCAACACCAGCTAGTAGTCACTGTCAACACCAGCTAGTATACACTATCACACTATCAACACCAGCAAATAGACACTGTCAACACCAGCCAGTAGTCACTGTCAACACCTGGCAGTTGTCACTTTCAACATCAGCAAATAGTCCCTGTCAACATTATCTAGTAGTCATTGTCAACACCAGCCTGTAGTTACTGTCAACACCAGCCAATAGTCACAGTCAACACCAGCCAGTAGTCACTGTCAACACCAGCCAATAGTCCCAGTCAACACCAGCCAGTAGTGACTGTCAACACTAGCAGTAGTCACTGTCAACAGCGGCTAGTAGTCACTGTTAACACCAGCCAGTAGTCACTGTGAACACTAGCCAGTAGTCACTGTCAACATCAGCCAGTAGTCACTGTCAACATCAGCCGGTAGTCACTGTAAACACCAGCAGTAGTCACCTTCAACACCAGCCAGTAGTCACTGTCAACATCAGCCATTAGTCACTGTCAACATCAGCCAGTAGTCCCTGTTAACATGAGCCAGTAGTCACTGTTAACACTAACCAGTAGTCACTGTCAACACCAGCAGTAGTCACTGTCACCACCAGCCAGTAGTAACCATCAACTCCAGCCAATAGTCACTGTCAACACCAGCCTGTAGTTACTGTCAACACTTGCCAGTAGTCACTTTCAACCTCAGCCAGTAGTCCCTATCAACATTAGGCAGTAGTCACTGTCAACACCAGATGTAGTCGCTGTCAACACTAGCCAGTAGTCACTGTAGACACCAGCCGGTAGTCACATTCAACACCAGCTAGTAGTCACTGCCAACACCAGGAGTAGTCACTGTCAACACCAGCCAGTAGTCACTGTCAACATCAGCCAGTAGTCACTTTCAACACCAGTCATTAGTCACTGTCACCATCAGCCAGTAGTCACTATCAACACTAGCCTGTAGTCACTGCCAACACCAGGAGTTTTCACTGTCAATACCAACCAGTAGTCACTGTCAACACCAGCAAATAGTCACTGTCAACATCAACCAGTAGTCACTGTCAACATCAGCCAGTAGTCACTCTTAACACCAGCAGTAGTCACTGTGAACGTTAGCCAGTAGTCACAGTCAACATCAGCCAGTAGGCACTGTCAATATCAGCCAGTAGTTACAGTCAATATCAGCAGTAGTCACTCTTAACACCAGCCAGTAGTCACTGTCAACACCAGCAGTAGTCACTGTCAACACCAGCCAGTAGTCACTATCAACACCAGCCAGTAGTCACTATTAACACCAGCAATTAGTCACTTTCAACATCAGCCAGTAGTCACTATCAACACCTGCCAGTAGTCTCTGACAACACTAGCAGTTTTTACTGTCAACACCAACCAGTAGTCACTGTCAACACCAGTGAGTATTCACTGTCAACATCAGCCATTAGTCACTGTCAACATCAGCCAATAGTCGTTGTCAACACCAAGAGTAGTCACTGTCACCAAAAGCCAGTAGTCACTGTCAACACCAGCCAGTAGTCACTGTCAACACCAGCCAGTAGTCACTGTCAACATATGCCAGTATTCACTTTTAACATCAGCCATTAGGCCCTGTCAACATTATCCAGTAGCCACTGTCAACACCAGCCAGTAGTCACTATCAACACCAGCCTGTAGTCACTGGCAACACCAGCCAGTAGTCAATGTCAATATCAGCAGTAGTCACCATTAACACCAGCCAGTAGTCACTGTGAACACCAGCAGTAGTCACTGTCAACACCAGCCAGTATTCACTGTCAACATCAGCCAGTAGTCACTGTCAACACCCGTTATTAGTCACTGTCAACATCAGCCAGTAATCACTGTCAACACCTGCAGTTTTTATTTTGAACACCAACTAGGAGTCACTGTCAACACCAGCCAGTAGTCACTGTCAACATCAGCCGGTATTCAATGTCAACATCAGCCAGTAGTCGCTGTCAACACCAGCAGTAGTCACTGTCAACACCAGTTAATAGTCACTCTCAACCCCACCCGTATTCACTGCCAGTATCAGCCAGTAGTCACTGTCAACACCACCAGTAGTGACTGTTAACATCAGCCAGTAATCACTATCAACACTACCCAGTAGTCACTGTCAACACCAGCATTAGTCACTGTCACCACCAGCCAGTAGTCACTGTCAACACCAGCCAGTAGTCACTGTCAACACCTGCCAGTAGTCACTTTCAACATCAGCCAGTAGTCCCTGTCAACATTATGAAGTAGTCACTGTCAACACCAGATGTAATTACTGTCAACACCAGCCAGTAGCCACTGTCAACACCAGCCAGTAGTCACTGTCAGCATCAGTCGGTAATCACTGTCAACACCAGCTAGTATTCACTGTCAATGTCAGCAGTAATCACTGTCAACACCAGCCAGTTGTCACTGTCAATATCAGCCAGTAGTCACTGTCAATAACAGCAGTAGTCGCTGTTAACACCAGTCAGTAGTCACTGTCAATACTAACAGTAGTCACTGTCAACACCAGCCAGTAGTCACTGTCAACATCAACCAGTAATCACTGTCAACACTAGCCAGTAGTCACTGTCAACACCAGCAGTTGTCACTGTCAACACCAGTCAGTAGTCACTGTCAACACCAGCCAATAGTCACTGTCAGCACCAGTCAGTTGTCACTGTCAACACCTGCCAGTAATCACTGTAAACACTTGTCAATAGTCACTTTCAACATCAGCCAGTAGTTCCTGTTAACATTATCCAGTAATCACTGTCAACACCAGCTGTAGTCACTGTTAACACCAGCGAATAGTCACTGTCATCACCAGCCGGTAGTCATTGTCACCACCAGCCAGTAGTCACTATCAACTCCAGCCAATAGTCACTGTTAACACCTGCCAGTAGTCACTTTCAACATCAGCCAGTAGTCCCTGTCAACATTAGGCAGTAGTCATTGTCAACACCAGATGTAGTCACTGTCAACACTAGCTAGTAGTCACTGTGAACACCATCCAGTAGTCACTGTCAACACCAGCAGTAGTCACTGTCAACACCAGCCAGTAGTCACTGTTAACACCAGTCGTTAGTCACTGCTAATATCAGCCTGTAGTCACTATCAACACCTGCCAGTAGTCACTGTCAACATCAGCCAGTAGTCACTGTCAACATCAGCCAGTAGTCACTGTTAACACCAGCAGTAGTCACTGTCAACACCAGCCAGTAGTCACTGTCAACATCAGCCAATAGTCACTGTCACTACCAGCCATTAGTCACTGTCAACACCGGCCAGTAATCTTTGACAACACCTGCCATTAGTCACTTTCAACATCAGTCATAAGGCCGTGTCAACATTATCCAGTAGCCACTGTCAATACCAGCTGTAGTCACTGTCAAGACCAGCCTGTAGGCACTGTCAACACCAGCAAGTAGTCACTGGCAACATCAGCCAGTAGTCACTGTCAATATCAGCAGTAGTCACTGTTAACACCAGCTAGAAGTCACTGTGAACACCAGCAGTCGTCACTGTCAACACCAGCCAGTATTCACTGTCAACATCAGCCAGTAGTCACTGTCAACACCAACCATTAGTCACTCTCAACATCAGCCAGTAGTCACTATCAACACCAGCTAGAAGTCACTGTCAACGCCAGCAGTTTTTATATCAACATCAGGCAAGCAAGTCACTGTAAACATCAGCAAGTAGTCACTGTAATCATCAGCAAGTAGTCACTGTTAAAATCAGCCAGTATTCACTGTTAATACCAGCAGTAGTCACTGTCAACACCAGCCAGTAGTCACTGTTAACATCAGCCAGTAGTCACTATCAACACCAGCCTGTAGTCACTGTCAACACCAACCAGTTGTCACTGTCAACACCAGCCAGTATTCACTGTCAACTCCAGCAGTAGTCACTGTCAACTCCAGCAGTAGTCGATGTCAACACCAGCCTGTAGTCACTGTCTACACCAGCCAGTAGTCACTGTCAAAACCAGCCAGAAGTCACTGTCAACACCAGCCAGTAGTCACTGTCAAGACTAGCAAATAGTCACTGTCAACACCAGCAGTAGTCACTGTCAACACTAGCCAGTATTCACTGTCAACACAAGCCAGTAGTCACTGGAAACACCAGCCAGTAGTCACTGTCAATATCAGCAGTAGTCACTGTTAACACCAGCCAGTAGTCACTGTGAACACCAGCAGTAGTCACTGTCAACACCAGCCAGTATTCACTATCAACATCAGCCAGTAGTCACTGTCAACACCAACCGTTAGTCACTGTCAACATCAGCCAGTAGTCACTATCAACACCAGATGTAGTTACTGTCAACACCTGCAGTTTTTATTTTTATGTCGACACCAACCAGTAGTCACTGTCAACACCAGCCAGAACTCACTGTCAACATCAGCCAGTAGTCACTGTAAACATCAGCAAGTAGTCAAAGTTAAAATGAGCCTGTAGTCACTGTTAACACCAGCAGCAGTCACTGTCAACACCAGCCAGTAGTCACTGTTAACATCAGCCAGTAGTCACTGTTAACACTGACCAGTAGTCACTGTCAACACCAGTAGTAGTCACTGTCACCACCAGCCAGTAGTCACTATCAACTCCAGCCAATAGTCACTGTCAACACCAGCCTGTAGTCACTGTCAACACTTGGCAGTAGTCACTTTCAACATCAACCAGTAGTCACAGTGAACACCAGCTCTTAGTCACTGTCAACATTAGGCACTAGTCACTGTCAACACCAGATGTAGTCACTGTCAACACCATCCGGTAGTCACAGTGAACACCAGCTCGTACTCACTGTCAACACCAGTAGTCACTGTCAACACCAGCCAGTAGTCACTGTCAACATCAGTCAGTAGTCACTTTCAACACCAGCCACTAGTCACTGTCACCATAAGCCAGTAGTCACTATCAACACCGGCTGTAGTCACTGTCAACACCAGCAGTTTTCACTGTTAACACCAACCAGCAGTCACTGTCAACACCAGCCAGTAGTCACTGTCAACATCAACCAGTAGTCACTGTCAACATCAGCCAGTAGTCACTGTTAACACAAGCAGTAATCACTTTGAACATCAGCTAGTAGTCACTGTCAACATCAGCCAATAGTCACTATCACCCCCAGCCAGTAGTCTCTGTCAACAACATCCAGTAGTCACTGTGAACATCAGCCAATAGTCACTGTCAAAATCAGCCAGTAGGTACTGTTAACACCAGCAATAGTCACTGTAAACACCAGCCAGTAGTCACTGTCAAAATCAGCCAGTAGTAACTGTCAACACCAGATAGTAGTCACTGTCAACACCAGCAGTTGTCACTGTCACCAAAAGCAAGTAGTCACTGTCAACACCAGCCATACAGTACTCACAGTCAACACCAGCCAGTAATCACTGTCAACACCAGCCAGTAATCTCTGATAACACCTGCCATTAGTCACTTTCAACATCAGCCATTAGGCCCTGTCAACATTATCCAGTAGCCACTGTCAACACCAGCTGTAGTCACTGTCAACACCAGCCAGTAGTCACTGCCAACACCAGCAAGTAGACACTGGTAACACCAGCAAGTAGTCACTGTCAATATCAGCAGTAGTCACTGTTAACACCAGCCAGTAGTCACTGTCAACACCAGCCAAACAGTACTCACTGTCAACACCAGCCAGTAGTCACTGTCAACACCGGCCAGTAATCTCTGACAACACCTGCCATTAGTCAATTTCAACATCAGTCATAAGGCCGTGTCAACATTATCCAGTAGCCACTGTCAACACCAGCTGTAGTCACTGTCAAGACCAGCCTGTAGGCACTGTCAACACCAGCAAGTAGTCACTGGCAACACCAGCCAGAAGTCACTGTCAATATAAGCAGTAGTCACTGTTAGCACTAGCTAGTAGTCAATGTGAACACCAGCAGTCGTCACTGTCAACACCAGCCAGTATTCACTGTCAACATCAGCCAGTAGTCACTGTCAACACCAACCATTAGTCACTGTCAACATCAGCCAGTAGTCACTATCAACACCAGCTAGAAGTCACTGTCAACGCCAGCAGTTTTTATATCAACATCAGGCAAGCAAGTCACTGTAAACATCAGCAAGTAGTCACTGTAAACATCAGCAAGTAGTCACTGTTAAAATCAGCCAGTATTCACTGTTAACACCAGCAGTAGTCACTATCAACACCAGCCTGTAGTCACTGTCAACACCAACCAGTTGTCACTGTCAACACCAGCCAGTATTCACTGTCAACTCCAGCAGTAGTCACTGTCAACTCCAGCAGTAGTCGATGTCAACACCAGCCTGTAGTCACTGTCAACACCAGCCAGTAGTCACTGTCAAAACCAGCCAGAAGTCACTGTCAATACCAGCCAGTAGTCACTGTCAAGAGTAGCAAATAGTCACTGTCAACACCAGCAGTAGTCACTGTCAACACTAGCCAGTATTCACTGTCAACACAAGCCAGTAGTCACTGGAAACACCAGCCAGTAGTCACTGTCAATATCAGCAGTAGTCACTGTTAACACCAGCCAGTAGTCACTGTGAACACCAGCAGTAGTCACTGTCAACACCAGCCAGTATTCACTATCAACATCAGCCAGTAGTCACTGTCAACACCAACCGTTAGTCACTGTCAACATCAGCCAGTAGTCACTATCAACACCAGATGTAGTTACTGTCAACACCTGCAGTTTTTATTTTTATGTCGACACCAACCAGTAGTCACTGTCAACACCAGCCAGAACTCACTGTCAACATCAGCCAGTAGTCACTGTAAACATCAGCAAGTAGTCAAAGTTAAAATGAGCCTGTAGTCACTGTTAACACCAGCAGCAGTCACTGTCAACACCAGCCAGTAGTCACTGTTAACATCAGCCAGTAGTCACTATCAACACCAGCCAGTAGTCACTGCCAACACCAGCAGTATTCACTGTCAACACCAACCAGTAGTCACTGTCAACACCAGCCAGTATTCACTGTCAACTCCAGCAGTAGTCGATGTCAACACCAGCCTGTAGTCACTGTCAACACCAGCCAATAGTCACTTTTAACACCAGCTAGTAGTTACTTTCAACACCAGCTAGTAGTCACAGTCAACACCAGTCCGTAGTCACTGTCAAAACCAGCCAGTAGTCCCAGTCAGCACCAGCCAGTAGTGACTGTCAACATTAGCAGTAGTCACTGTCAACACCAGCCAGTAGTCACTGTCAACGCCAGCTAGTATACACTATCACACTATCAACACCAGAAAATAGTCACTGTCAACACCAGCCAGTAGTCACTGTCAACACCTGGCAGTAGTCACTTTCAACATCAGCAAGTAGTCCCTGTCAACATTATCTAGTAGTCACTGTCAACACCAGCTGTAGTCACAGTCAACACCAGTCCGTAGTCACTGTCAAAACCAGCCAGTAGTCCCAGTCAGCACCAGCCAGTAGTGACTGTCAACATTAGCAGTAGTCACTGTCAACACCAGCCAGTAGTCACTGTCAACGCCAGCTAGTATACACTATCACACTATCAACACCAGCAAATAGTCACTGTCATCACCAGCCAGTAGTCACTGTCAACACCTGGCAGTTGTCACTTTCAACATCAGCAAGTAGTCCTTGTCAACATTGTCTAGTAGTCATTGTCAACACCAGCCTGTAGTTACTGTCAACACCAGCCAATAGTCACAGTCAACACCAGCCAGTAGTCACTGTCAACACCAGCCAATAGTCCCAGTCAACACCAGCCAGTAGTGACTGTCAACACTAGCAGTAGTCACTGTCAACAGCGGCTAGTAGTCACTGTTAACACCAGCCAGTAGTCACTGTGAACACTAGCCAGTAGTCACTGTCAACATCAGCCAGTAGTCACTGTCAACATCAGCCAGTAGTCACTGTAAACACCAGCAGTAGTCACCTTCAACACCAGCCAGTAGTCACTGTCAACATCAGCCATTAGTCACTGTCAACATCAGCCAGTAGTCCCTGTTAACATGAGCCAGTAGTCACTGTTAACACTAACCAGTAGTCACTGTCAACACCAGCAGTAGTCACTGTCACCACCAGCAAGTAGTAACTATCAACTCCAGCCAATAGTCACTGTCAACACCAGCCTGTAGTTACTGTCAACACTTGACAGTAGTCACTTTCAACCTCAGCCAGTAGTCCCTATCAACATTAGGCAGTAGTCACTGTCAACACCAGATGTAGTCGCTGTCAACACCAGCCAGTAGTCACTGTAGACACCAGCCGGTAGTCACATTCAACACCAGCTAGTAGTCACTGCCAACACCAGGAGTAGTCACTGTCAACACCAGCCAGTAGTCACTGTCAACATCAGCCAGTAGTCACTTTATACACCAGTCATTAGTCACTGTCACCATCAGCCAGTAGTCACTATTAACACTAGCCTGTAGTCACTGCCAACACCAGGAGTTTTCACTGTCAATACCAACCAGTAGTCACTGTCAACACCAGAAAATAGTCACTGTCAACATCAACCAGTAGTCACTGTCAACATCAGCCAGTAGTCACTGTTAACACCAGCAGTATTCACTGTGAACGTTAGCCAGTAGTCACAGTCAACATCAGCCAGTAGGCACTGTCAATATCAGCCAGTAGTTACAGTCAATATCAGCAGTAGTCACTGTTAACACCAGCAGTAGTCACTGTCAACACCAGCCAGTAGTCACTGTCAACATCAGCCAATAGTCACTGTCAACACCAGCCATTAGTCACTGTCAACATCAGCCAGTAGTCACTGTTAACATTAGCTAGTAGTCACTGTTACCACCAGCAGTAGTCTCTGTTAACACCAGCCAGTATTCACTATCAACATCAGCCAGTAGTCACTGTCAACACCAGCAATTAGTCACTGTCAACATCAGCCAGTAGTCACTATCAACACCAGCCAGTAGTCACTGTCAACATCAGCCAGTAGGCACTGTCACCACCAGCCAGTAGTCACTATCAACTCCAGCCAATAGTCACTGTCAACACCAGCTTGTAGTCACTGACAACATTTGGCAGTAGTCACTTTCAACATCAGCCAGTAGTCCCTGTCAACATTAGGCAGTAGTCACTGTCAACACCAGATGTAGTCACTGTCAACACCAGCCGGTAGTCACAGTCAACACCAGCTCGTAGTCACTGTCAACACCAGGAGTAGTCACTGTCAACACCAGCCAGTAGTCACTGTCAACACCTGCAGTTTTTATGTCAACACCAACCAGTAGTCACTGTCAACACCAGCCAGTACTCACTGCCAACATCAGCCAGTAGTCACTGTAAACATCAGCAAGTAGTCACTGTTAAAATCAGCCAGTAATCACTGTTAACACCAGCAGCAGTCACTGTCAACACCAGCCAGTACTCACTGTTAACATCAGCCAGTAGTCACTATCAACACCAGCCAGTATTCACTGCCAGCACCAGCAGTTTTCACTGTCAACACCAACCAGTAGTGACTGCCAACACCAGCAGTTTTCACTGTCAACACCAACCAGTATTCACTGTCAACTCCAGCAGTAGTCGATGTCAACACCAGCCTGTAGTCACTGTCAACACCAGCCAATAGTCACTATAAACACCAGTGAGTAGTTATTTTCAACACCAGATAGTAGTCACAGTCAACACCAGCCAGTAGTCACTGTCAACATCAGCCAGTAGTCACTGTCAATATCAGCCAGTAGTCACTGTTAACACCAGCAGTAGTCACTGTCAACACCAGTAGTAGTCACTGTCAACATCAGCCATTAGTCACTGTCAACATCAGCCAGTAGTCACTGTTAAAATCAGCCAGTAGTCACTGTTAACACTAACCAGTAGTCACTGTCAACACCTGCAGTAGTCACTGTCACCACCAGCCAGTAGTCACTGCCAACACAGGCAGTAGTCACTGTCACCACCAGCCAGTAGTCACTGTTAACATCAACCAGTAATCACTGTCAACACTAGCAAGTTGTCACTGTCAACACCAGTCAGTAGTCACTGTCAACACCAGCCAACAGTCACTGTCAACACCAGTCAGTTGTCACTGTCAACACCTGCCAGTAATCACTGTAAACACCTGCCAATAGTCACTTTCAACATCAGCCAGTAGTCCCTGTTAACATTATCCAGTAATCACTGTCAACACCAGCTGTAGTCACTGTTAACACCAGCCAATAGTCACTGTCATCACCAGTCGGTAGTCATTGTCACCACCAGCCAGTAGTCGCTATCAACTCCAGCCAATAGTCACTGTTAACACCTGCCAGTAGTCACTTTCAACATCAGCCAGTAGTCCCTGTCAACATTAGGCAGTAGTCATTGTCAACACCAGATGTAGTCACTGTCAACACTAGCTAGTAGTCACTGTGAACACCATCCAGTAGTCACTGTCAACACCAGCAGTAGTCACTGTCAACACCAGCCAGTAGTCACTGTCAACACCAGTCGTTAGTCACTGCTAATATCAGCCTGTAGTCACTATCAACACCTGCCAGTAGTCACTGTCAACATCAGCCAGTAGTCACTGTCAACATCAGCCAGTAGTCACTGTTAACACCAGCAGTAGTCACTGTCAACACCAGCCAGTAGTCACTGTCAACATCAGCCAATAGTCACTGTCAACACCAGCCATTAGTCACTGTCAACATCAGCCAGTAGTCACTGTTAACATTAGCTAGTAGTCACTGTTACCACCAGCAGTAGTCTCTGTTAACACCAGCCAGTATTCACTATCAACATCAGCCAGTAGTCACTGTCAACACCAGCAATTAGTCACTGTCAACATCAGCCAGTAGTCACTATCAACACCAGCCAGTAGTCACTGTCAACATCAGCCAGTAGGCACTGTCACCACCAGCCAGTAGTCACTATCAACTCCAGCCAATAGTCACTGTCAACACCAGCTTGTAGTCACTGACAACATTTGGCAGTAGTCACTTTCAACATCAGCCAGTAGTCCCTGTCAACATTAGGCAGTAGTCACTGTCATCACCAGATGTAGTCACTGTCAACACCAGCCGGTAGTCACAGTCAACACCAGCTCGTAGTCACTGTCAACACCAGGAGTAGTCACTGTCAACACCAGCCAGTAGTCACTGTCAACACCTGCAGTTTTTATGTCAACACCAACCAGTAGTCACTGTCAACACCAGCCAGTACTCACTGCCAACATCAGCCAGTAGTCACTGTAAACATCAGCAAGTAGTCACTGTTAAAATCAGCCAGTAATCACTGTTAACACCAGCAGCAGTCACTGTCAACACCAGCCAGTAGTCACTGTTAACATCAGCCAGTAGTCACTATCAACACCAGCCAGTATTCACTGCCAGCACCAGCAGTTTTCACTGTCAACACCAACCAGTAGTGACTGCCAACACCAGCAGTTTTCACTGTCAACACCAACCAGTATTCACTGTCAACTCCAGCAGTAGTCGATGTCAACACCAGCAGTAGTCGATGTCAACACCAGCCTGTAGTCACTGTCAACACCAGCCAATAGTCACTATAAACACCAGTGAGTAGTTATTTTCAACACCAGATAGTAGTCACAGTCAACACCAGCCAGTAGTCACTGTCAACATCAGCCAGTAGTCACTGTCAATATCAGCCAGTAGTCACTGTTAACACCAGCAGTAGTCACTGTCAACACCAGTAGTAGTCACTGTCAACATCAGCCATTAGTCACTGTCAACATCAGCCAGTAGTCACTGTTAAAATCAGCCAGTAGTCACTGTTAACACTAACAAGTAGTCACTGTCAACACCTGCAGTAGTCACTGTCACCACCAGCCAGTAGTCACTATCAACTCCAGCCAATAGTCACTGTCAACACCAGCTTGTAGTCACTGTCAACACTTGGCAGTAGTCACTTTCAACATCAGCCAGTAGTCTCTGTCAACATTAGGCAGCAATCACTGTCAACACAAGATGTAGTTACTGTCAACACCAGCCGGTAGTCACAGTCAACACCAGCTCGTAGTCACTGTCAACACCAGGAGTAGTCACTGTCAACACCAGCCAGTAGTCACTGTCACCATAAGCCAGTAGTCACTATCAACACCACGGATAGTCACTGTCAACACCAGCAGTTTTCACTGTTAACACCAACCAGTAGTCACTGTCAACACCAGCCAGTAGTCACTGTCAACATCAACCAGTAGTCACTGTCAACATCAGCCAGTAGTCACTGTTAACACAAGCAGTAATCACTTTGAACATCAGCTAGTAGTCACTGTCAACATCAGCCAGTAGTCACTATCACCCCCAGCCAGTAGTCACTGTCAACACCAGCAATTTTTACTGTCAACTCCAACCAGTAGTCTCTGTCAACACCAGCCAGTAGTCACTGTCAACATCAGCCAGTAGTCACTGTCAACATCAGCCAGTAGGTACTGTTAACACCAGTAGTAGTCGCTGTCAACACCAGCCAGTAGTCACTGTCAAAAACAGCCAGTAGTAACTGTCAACACCAGCCAGTAGTCACTGTCAACCCCAGCAGTAGTCACTGTCATCAAAAGCAAGTATTCACTGTCAACACCAGCCATACAGTACTCACTGTCAACACCAGCCAGTAGTAACTGTCAACACCAGCCAGTAATCTCTGACAACACCTGCCATTAGTCACTTTCAACATCAGCCATTAGGTCCTGTCAACATTATCCAGTAGCCACTGTCAACACCAGCTGTAGTCACTGTCAAGACCAGCCAGTTGTCACTGTCAACACCATCTGTAGTCACTGTCAAGACCTGCCAGGAGTCACTGTCAACACCAGCAAGTAGTCACTGGCAACACCAGCCAGTAGTCACTGTCAATATCAGCAGTAGACACTGTTAACACCAGCCAGTAGTCACTGTGAACACCAGCAGTCGTCACTGTCAACACCAGCCAGTACTCACTGTCAACATCAGCCAGTAGTCACTGTCAACACCAACCATTAGTCACTGTCAACATCAGCCAGTAGTCACTATCAACACCAGCCAGTAGTCACTGTCAACACCAGCAGTTTTTATGTCAACATCACGCAGTAGTCACTGTAAACATAAGCAAGTAGTCACTGATAAAATCAGCCAGTATTCACTGTTAACACTAGCAGTAGTCACTGTCAACACCAGCCAGTAGTCACTGTTAACATCAGCCAGTAGTCACTATCAACACCAGCCTGTAGTCACTGTCAACACCAACCAGTAGTCACTGTCAACACCAGAAAGTATTCACTGTCAACTCCAGCAGTAGTCACTGTCAACTCCAGCAGTAGTCGATGTCAACACCAGCCTGTAGTCACTGTCAACACCAGCCAATAGTCACTTTTAACAAAAGACATTAGTTACTTTCATCACCAGCCAGTAGTCACAGTCAACACCAGCCAGTAGTCACTGTCAAAACCAGCCAGAAGTCACTGTCAACACCAGACAGTAGTCACTGTCAACACTAGCAAATAGTCACTGTCAACACCAGCAGTAGTCACTGTCAACACTAGCCAGTATTCACTGTCAACACAAGCCAGTAGTCACTGGAAACACCAGCCAGTAGTCACTGTCAATATCAGCAGTAGTCACTGTTAACACCAGCCAGTAGCCGCTGTGAACACCAGCAGTAGTCACTGTCAACACCAGCCAGTATTCACTATCAACATCAGCCAGTAGTCACTGTGAACACCAACCGTTAGTCACTGTCAACATCAGCCAGTAGTCACTATCAACACCAGCCAGTAGTCACTGCCAACACCAGCAGTATTAACTGTCAACACCAACCAGTAGTCACTGTCAAAACCAGCCAGTATTCACTGTCAACTCCAGTAGTATTCGATGTCAACACCAGCCTGTAGTCACTGTCAACACCAGCCAATAGTCTCTTTTAACACCAGTTAGTAGTTACTTTCAACACAAGTCAGTAGTCACTGTCAAAACCAGCCAGTAGTCCCAGTCAGCACCAGCCAGTAGTGACTGTCAACATTAGCAGTAGTCACTGTCAACACCAGCCAGTAGTCACTGTCAACACCAGCCAGTAGTCACTGTCAACACCAGCCAGTAGTCACTGTCAACACCAGCCAGTAGTCACTGTCAACACCAGCTAGTATACACTATCACACTATCAACACCAGAAAATAGTCACTGTCAACACCAGTCAGTAGTCACTGTCAACACCAGCTAGTATACACTATCACACTATCAACACCAGAAAATAGTCACTGTCAACACCAGCCAGTAGTCACTGTCAACACCTGGCAGTAGTCACTTTCAACATCAGCAAGTAGTCCCTGTCAACATTATCTAGTAGTCACTGTCAACACCAGCTGTAGTCACTGTCAAAACCAGCCCGTAGTCCCAGTCAGCACCAGCCAGTAGTGACTGTCAACATTAGCAGTAGTCACTGTCAACACCAGCTAGTAGTCACTGTCAACACCAGCTAGTATACACTATCACACTATCAACACCAGCAAATAGTCACTGTCAACACCAGCCAGTAGTCACTGTCAAGACCTGGCAGTAGTCACTTTCAACTTCAGCAAGTAGTCCCTGTCAACATTATCTAGTAGTCATTGTCAACACCAGCATGTAGTTACTGTCAACACCAGCCAATAGTCACAGTCAACACCAGCCAGTAGTCACTGTCAACACCAGCCAATAGAACAAGTCAACACCAGCCAGTAGTGAATGTCAACACTAGCAGTAGTCACTGTCAACACCGGCTAGTAGTCACTGTTAACACCAGCCAGTAGTCACTGTGAACACTAGCCAGTAGTCACTGTTAACACGATCCAGTACTCACAGTCAACTTCAGCCGGTATTCACTGTCAACACCAGCTAGTAGTCACTGTCAACACCAGCAGTAGTCGTTGTCAACACCAGCCAGTAGTCACTGTCAACATCAGCCAGTAGTCACTGTCAACATCAGCCAGTAGTCACTGTCAACATCAGCCAATAGTCGCTGTCAACACCAGTAGTATTCACTGTCACCAAAAGCCAGTAGTCACTGTCAACACCAGCCAGTAGTCACTGTCAACATTAGCCAGTAGTCACTGTCAACACATGCCAGTAGTCACTTTCAACATCAGCCATTAGGCCCTGTCAACATTATCCAGTAGCCACTGTCAACACCAGCCAGTAGTCACTATCAACACCAGCCTGTAGTCACTGGCAACCCCAGCCAGTAGTCACTGTGAACATAAGCAGTAGTCACTGTCAACACCAGCCAGTATTCACTGTCAACATCAGCCAGTAGTCACTGTCAACACCAGTTATTAGTCACTGTCAACATCAGCCAGTAATCACTGTCAACACCTGCAGTTTTTACTGTGAACACCAACCTGGAGTCACTGTCAACACCAGCCAGTAGTCACTGTCAACATCAGCCAGTATTCAATGTCAACATCAGCCAGTAGTCACTGTCAACATCAGCCAGCAGTTATTGTTAACATCAGCCAGTAATCATTGTCAACACTAGCCAGTAATCACTGTCAACACCAACAGTAGTCACTGTCACCACCAGCCAGTAGTCACTGTTAACATCAGCCAGTAATCACTATCAACACTAGCCAGTAGTCACTGTCAACACCAGTAGTAGTCACTGTCACCACCAGCCAGTAGTCACTGTCAACACCAGCCAGTAGTCACTGTCAACACCAGATGTAATCACTGTCAACACCAGATGTAATCACTGTCAACACCTGCCAGTAGTCACTTTCAACATTAGTCAGTAGTCCCTGTCAACATTATGCAGTAGTCACTGTCAACACCAGATGTAATTACTGTCACCACCAGCCAGTAGCCACTGTCAACACCAGCCAGTAGTCACTGTCAACATCAGTCGGTAGTCACTGTCAACACCAGCTAGTAGTCACTGTCAACGTCAGCAGTAATCACTGTCAACACCAGCCAGTTGTCACTGTCAATATCAGCGAGTAGTCACTGTCAATAACAGCAGTAGTCGCTGTTAACACCAGCCAGTAGTCACTGTCAATACTAGCAGTATTCACTGTCAACACCAGCTAGTAGTCACTGTCAACATCAGCCAGTAGTCACTGTCAACACCAGCCATTAGTCACTGTCAACATCAGCCTGTAGTCACTATCAACACCAGCCAGTAGTCACTGTCAACACCAGCAGTTTTTACTGTCAATACCAACCAGTTGTCACTGTCAACACCAGTCAGTATTCACTGTCAACATCAGCCAGTAGTCAATGTCAAAATCAGCCAGTAGTCGCTATCAACACCAACAGTAGTCACTGTCAACACCCGTCAATAGTCACTGTCAACCCCACCCGTATTCACTGTCAATATCAGCCAGTAGTCAATGTCAACATCAGCGATTATTTATTGTCAACATCAGCCAGTAGTCACTCTTAACATCAGCCAGTAATCATTGTCAACACTAGCCAGTAGTCACTGTCAACACCAGCAGTAGTCACTGTCACCACCAGTCAGTAGTCACTGTCAACACCAGCCAATAGTCACTGTCAACACCAGCAGTAGTCACTATCACCACCAGTCAGTTGTCACTGTCAACACTTGCCAGTAGTCACTGAAAACACCTGCCAATAGTCACTTTCAACATCAGCCAGTAGTCCCTGTTAACATTATCCAGTAATCACTGTCAACACCAGCTGTAATCACTGTTAACGCCAACCAGTAGTCACTGTCAACACCAGCCAGTAGTCACTGTCACCACCAGCCAGTAGTCACTTTCAACATCAGCCAGTAGTCCCTGTCAACATCAGCCAGTAGTCACCGTCAACATCAGCCTGTAGTCACTGTTACCACCAGCAGTAGTCACTGTCAACACCAGCCAGTAGTCAGTGTCAACACCAACCAGTAGTCAATGTCAACACCAGCCAGTAGTCACTGTTAACATCAGCCAGTAGTCACCGTCAACATCAGCCTGTAGTCACTGTTACCACCAGCAGTAGTCACTGTCAACACCAGCCAGTAGTCACTGTTAACATTAGCTAGTAGTCACTGTTACCACCAGCAGTAGTCACTGTCAACACCAGCCAGTAGTCACTGTTAACATTAGCTAGTAGTCACTATTAACATCAGCCAGTAGTCACTGTCATCACCAGCCAGTAGTCACTGTCAACATCAGCCAGCAGTCAATGTCAAAATCAGCCAGTAGTCGCTATCAACACCAACAGTAGTCACTGTCAACACCAGTCAACAGTCACTGTCAACCCCACCTGTATTCACTGTCAATATCAGACAGTAGTCACTGTCAACATCAGCGATTATTTACTGTCAACATCATCCAGTAGTCACTCTTAACATCAGCCAGTAATCATTGTCAACACTAGCCAGTAGTCACTTTCAACACAGGCAGTAGTCACTGTCACCACCAGCCAGTAGTCCCTGTTAACATTATCCAGTAATCACTGTCAACACCAGCTGTAGTCACTATTAACGCCAGCCAATAGTCACTGTCAACACCAGCCTGTAGTCATTGTCACCACCAGCCAGTAGTCACTATGAACTCCAGGCAATAGTCACTGTCAACACCTGCCAGTAGTCACTATGAACTCCAGCCAGTAGTCACTGTTAACACCTGCCAGTAGTCACTTTCAACATCAGCCAGTAGTCCCTGTCAACATTAGGCAGTAGTCACTGTCAACACCAGATGTAGTCACTGTCAACACCAGCTAGTAGTCACTGTGAACACCATCCAGTAGTCACTGTCAACACCAGCAGTAGTCACTGTCAACACCAGCCAGTAGTCACTGTTAACATCAGCCAGTAGTCACTATCAACACCAGCCAGTATTCACTGCCAGCACCAGCAGTTTTCACTGTCAACTCCAACCAGTAGTGACTGCCAACACCAGCAGTTTTCACTGTCAACACCAACCAGTATTCACTGTCAACTCCAGCAGTAGTCGATGTCAACACCAGCCTGTAGTCACTGTCAACACCAGCCAATAGTCACTTTAAACACCAGCGAGTAGTTATTTTCAACACCAGATAGTAGTCACAGTCAACACCAGCCAGTAGTCACTGTCAACATCAGCCAGTAGTCACTGTCAATATCAGCCAGTAGTCACTGTTAACACCAGCAGTAGTCACTGTCAACACCAGTAGTAGTCACTGTCAACATCAGCCATTAGTCACTGTCAACATAAGCTAGTAGTCACTGTTAAAATCAGCCAGTAGTCACTGTTAACACTAACCAGTAGTCACTGTCAACACCTGCAGTAGTCACTGTCACCACCAGCCAGTAGTCACAATCAACTCCAGCCAATAGTCACTGTCAACACCAGCTTGTAGTCACTGTCAACACTTGGCAGTAGTCACTTTCAACATCAGCCAGTAGTCTCTGTCAACATTAGGCAGTAATCACTGTCAACACAAGATGTAGTCGCTGTCAACACCAGCCAGTAGTCACTGTCAAAAACAGCCAGTAGTAACTGTCAACACCAGCCAGTAGTCACTGTCAACACAAGCAGTAGTCACTGTCATCAAAAGCAAGTATTCACTGTCAACACCAGCCATACAGTACTCACTGTCAACACCAGCCAGTAGTAACTGTCAACACCAGCCAGTAATCTCTGACAACACCTGCCATTAGTCACTTTCAACATCAGTCATTAGGTCCTGTCAACATTATCCAGTAGCCACTGTCAACACCAGCTGTAGTCACTGTCAAGACCAGCCAGTTGTCACTGTCAACACCAGCTGTAGTCACTGTCAAGACCTGCCAGGAGTCACTGTCAACACCAGCAAGTAGTCACTGGCAACACCAGCCAGTAGTCACTGTCAATATCAGCAGTAGACACTGTTAACACCAGCCAGTAGTCACTGTGAACACCAGCAGTCGTCACTGTCAACACCAGCCAGTACTTACTGTCAACATCAGCCAGTAGTCACTGTCAACACCAACCATTAGTCACTGTCAACATCAGCCAGTAGTCACTATCAACACCAGCCAGTAGTCACTGTCAACACCAGCAGTTTTTATGTCAACATCACGCAGTAGTCACTGTAAACATAAGCAAGTAGTCACTGTTAAAATCAGCCAGTATTCACTGTTAACACTAGCAGTAGTGACTGTCAACACCAGCCAGTAGTCACTGTTAACATCAGCCAGTAGTCACTATCAACACCAGCCTGTAGTCACTGTCAACACCAACCAGCTGTCACTGTCAACACCAGAAAGTATTCACTGTCAACTCCAGCAGTAGTCACTGTCAACTCCAGCAGTAGTCGATGTCAACACCAGCCTGTAGTCACTGTCAACACCAGCCAATAGTCACTTTTAACAAAAGACACTAGTTACTTTCATCACCAGCCAGTAGTCACAGTCAACACCAGCCAGTAGTCACTGTCAAAACCAGCCAGAAGTCACTGTCAACACCAGACAGTAGTCACTGTCAACACTAGCAAATAGTCACTGTCAACACCAGCAGTAGTCACTGTCAACACTAGCCAGTATTCACTGTCAACACAAGCCAGTAGTCACTGGAAACACCAGCCAGTAGTCACTGTCAATATCAGCAGTAGTCACTGTTAACACCAGCCAGTAGTCGCTGTGAACACCAGCAGTAGTCACTGTCAACACCAGCCAGTATTCACTATCAACATCAGCCAGTAGTCACTGTGAACACCAACCGTTAGTCACTGTCAACATCAGCCAGTAGTCACTATCAACACCAGCCAGTAGTCACTGCCAACACCAGCAGTATTCACTGTCAACACCAACCAGTAGTCACTGTCAACACCAGCCAGTATTCACTGTCAACTCCAGCAGTATTCGATGTCAACACCAGCCTGTAGTCACTGTCAACACCAGCCAATAGTCTCTTTTAACACCAGCTAGTAGTTACTTTCAACACAAGTCAGTAGTCACTGTCAAAACCAGCCAGTAGTCCCAGTCAGCACCAGCCAGTAGTGACTGTCAACATTAGCAGTAGTCACTGTCAACACCAGCCAGTAGTCACTGTCAACACCAGCCAGTAGTCACTGTCAACACCAGCCAGTAGTCACTGTCAACACCAGCTAGTATACACTACCACACTACCAACACCAGAAAATAGTCACTGTCAACACCAGCCAGTAGTCACTGTCAACACCAGCTAGTATACACTATCACACTATCAACACCAGAAAATAGTCACTGTCAACACCAGCCAGTAGTCACTGTCAACACCTGTCAGTAGTCACTTTCAACATCAGCAAGTAGTCCCTGTCAACATTATCTAGTAGTCACTGTCAACACCAGCTGTAGTCACTGTCAAAACCAGCCCGTAGTCCCAGTCAGCACCAGCCAGTAGTGACTGTCAACATTAGCAGTAGTCACTGTCAACACCAGCTAGTAGTCACTGTCAACACCAGCTAGTATACACTATCACACTATCAACACCAGCAAATAGTCACTGTCAACACCAGCCAGTAGTCACTGTCAACACCTGGCAGTAGTCACTTTCAACATCAGCAAGTAGTCCCTGTCAACATTATCTAGTAGTCATTGTCAACACCAGCATGTAGTTACTGTCAACACCAGCCAATAGTCACAGTCAACACCAGCCAGTAGTCACTGTCAACACCAGCCAATAGTCCCAGTCAACACCAGCCAGTAGTGACTGTCAACACTAGCAGTAGTCACTGTCAACACCGGCTAGTAGTCACTGTTAACACCAGCCAGTAGTCACTGTGAACACTAGCCAGTAGTCACTGTTAACACGATCCAGTACTCACAGTCAACTTCAGCCGGTATTCACTGTCAACACCAGCTAGTAGTCACTGTCAACACCAGCAGTAGTCGTTGTCAACACCAGCCAGTAGTCACTGTCAACATCAGCCAGTAGTCACTGTCAACACCAGCCGTTAGTCACTAACACAAGCGTCACTATCAACCAGTAGTCACTATGAACCAGTCACTATCAACCAGTAGTCACTATCAAATCCAGCCAGTAGTCACTGTCAACACCAACAGTTTTCACTGTAAACACCAACCAGTAATCACTGTCAACACCAGCCAGTAGTCACTGTCAACATCAGCCAGTAGTCACTGTCTACATCAGCCAGCAGTCACTGTCAACATCAGCCAGTAGTCCCTGTTAACATGAGCCAGTAGTCACTGTTAAAACTAACCAGTAGTTACTGTCAACACCAGCAGTAGTCACTGTCACCACCAGCCAGTAATCACTATCAACTCCAGCCAATAGTAACTGTCAACACCAGCCCGTAGTTACTGTCAACACTTGCCAGTGGTCACTTTCAACCTCAGCCAGTAGTCCCTATCAACATTAGGCAGTAGTCACTGTCAACACCAGATGTAGTCGCTGTCAACACCAGCCAGTAGTCACTGTAGACACCAGCCGGTAGTCACATTCAACACCAGCTAGTAGTCACTGTCAACACCAGGAGTAGTCACTGTCAACACCAGCCAGTAGTCACTGTCAACATCAGCCAGTAGTCACTTTCAACACCAGTCATTAGTCACTGTCACCATCAGCCAGTAGTCATTATCAACACCAGCCTGTAGTCACTGCCAACACCAGGAGTTTTCACTGTCAACACCAGCCAGTAGTCACTGTCAACACCAGCAAATAGTCACTGTCAACATCAACCAGTAGTCACTGTCAACATCAGCCAGTAGTCACTGTTAACACCAGCAGTAGTCACTGTCAACATCAGCCAGTAGTCACTGTCAACACCAGAAATTTTAACTGTCAATTCGAACCAGTAGTCACTGTCAACACCACCCAGTAGTCACTGTCAACATCAGCCAGTAGTCACAGTCAACATCAGCCAGTAGTCACAGTCAACATCAGCCAGTAGTCACTGTCAATATCAGCTAGTAGTCACTGTCAACACCAGCCAGTAGTCACTATCAACACCAGCCAGTAGTCACTATCAACACCAGCCATTAGTCACTGTCAACATCAGCCAGTAGTCACTATCAACACCTGCCAGTAGTCACTGACAACACTAGCAGTTTTTACTGTCAACACGAACCAGTAGTCACTGTCAACACCAGTCAGTATTCACTGTCAACATCAGCCAGTAGTCACTGTCAACATCAGCCAGTAGTCACTGTCAACATCAGCCAATAGTCCCTGTCAACACCAGTAGTATTCACTGTCACCAAAAGCCAGTAGTCACTGTCAACACCAGCCAGTAGTCACTGTCAACACCAGTCAGTAGTCACTGTCAACATTAGCCAGTAGTCACTGTCAACACATGCCAGTAGTCACTTTCAACATCAGCCATTAGGCCCTGTCAACATTATCCAGTAGCCACTGTCAACACCAGCCAGTAGTCACTATCAACACCAGCCTGTAGTCACTGGCAACCCCAGCCAGTAGTCACTGTGAACACCAGCAGTAGTCACTGTCAACACCAGCCAGTATTCACTGTCAACATCAGCCAGTAGTCACTGTCAACACCAGTTATTAGTCACTGTCAACATCAGCCAGTAATCACTGTCAACACCTGCAGTTTTTACTGTGAACACCAACCTGGAGTCACTGTCAACACCAGCCAGTAGTCACTGTCAACATCAGCCAGTATTCAATGTCAACATCAGCCAGTAGTCGCTGTCAACACCAGCAGTAGTCACTGTCAACATCAGTAAATAGTCACTCTCAACCCCACCCGTATTCACTGCCAGTATCAGCCAGTAGTCACTGTCAACATCAGCCAGCAGTTATTGTTAACATCAGCCAGTAATCATTGTCAACACTAGCCAGTAATCACTGTCAACACCAACAGTAGTCACTGTCACCACCAGCCAGTAGTCACTGTTAACATCAGCCAGTAATCACTATCAACACTAGCCAGTAGTCACTGTCAACACCAGTAGTAGTCACTGTCACCACCAGCCAGTAGTCACTGTCAACACCAGCCAGTAGTCACTGTCAACACCAGATGTAATCACTGTCAACACCAGATGTAATCACTGTCAACACCTGCCAGTAGTCACTTTCAACATCAGTCAGTAATCCCTGTCAACATTATGCAGTAGTCACTGTCAACACCAGATGTAATTACTGTCACCACCAGCCAGTAGCCACTGTCAACACCAGCCAGTAGTCACTGTCAACATCAGTCGGTAGTCACTGTCAACACCAGCTAGTAGTCACTGTCAACGTCAGCAGTAATCACTGTCAACACCAGCCAGTTGTCACTGTCAATATCAGCGAGTAGTCACTGTCAATAACAGCAGTAGTCGCTGTTAACACCAGCCAGTAGTCACTGTCAATACTAGCAGTATTCACTGTCAACACCAGCTAGTAGTCACTGTCAACATCAGCCAGTAGTCACTGTCAACACCAGCCATTAGTCACTGTCAACATCAGCCTGTAGTCACTATCAACACCAGCCAGTAGTCACTGTCAACACCAGCAGTTTTTACTGTCAATACCAACCAGTTGTCACTGTCAACACCAGTCAGTATTCACTGTCAACATCAGCCAGTAGTCAATGTCAAAATCAGCCAGTAGTCGCTATCAACAGCAACAGTAGTCACTGTCAACACCCGTCAATAGTCACTGTCAACCCCACCCGTATTCACTGTCAATATCAGCCAGTAGTCAATGTCAACATCAGCGATTATTTATTGTCAACATCAGCCAGTAGTCACTCTTAACATCAGCCAGTAATCATTGTCAACACTAGCCAGTAGTCACTGTCAACACCAGCAGTAGTCACTGTCACCACCAGTCAGTAGTCACTGTCAACACCAGCCAATAGTCACTGTCAACACCAGCAGTAGTCACTATCACCACCAGTCAGTTGTCACTGTCAGCACTTGCCAGTAGTCACTGAAAACACCTGCCAATAGTCACTTTCAACATCAGCCAGTAGTCCCTGTTAACATTATCCAGTAATCACTGTCAACACCAGCTGTAATCACTGTTAACGCCAACCAGTAGTCACTGTCAACACCAGCCAGTAGTCACTGTCACCACCAGCCAGTAGTCACTTTCAACATCAGCCAGTAGTCCCTGTCAACATCAGCCAGTAGTCACCGTCAACATCAGCCTGTAGTCACTGTTACCACCAGCAGTAGTCACTGTCAACACCAGCCAGTAGTCAGTGTCAACACCAACCAGTAGTCAATGTCAACACCAGCCAGTAGTCACTGTTAACATCAGCCAGTAGTCACCGTCAACATCAGCCTGTAGTCACTGTTACCACCAGCAGTAGTCACTGTCAACACCAGCCAGTAGTCACTGTTAACATTAGCTAGTAGTCACTGTTACTACCAGCAGTAGTCACTGTCAACACCAGCCAGTAGTCACTGTTAACATTAGCTAGTAGTCACTATCAACATCAGCCAGTAGTCACTGTCATCACCAGCCAGTAGTCACTGTCAACATCAGCCAGCAGTCAATGTCAAAATCAGCCAGTAGTCGCTATCAACACCAACAGTAGTCACTGTCAACACCAGTCAATAGTCACTGTCAACCCCACCTGTATTCACTGTCAATATCAGACAGTAGTCACTGTCAACATCAGCGATTATTTACTGTCAACATCATCCAGTAGTCACTCTTAACATAAGCCAGTAATCATTGTCAACACTAGCCAGTAGTCACTTTCAACACAGGCAGTAGTCACTGTCACCACCAGCCAGTAGTCCCTGTTAACATTATCCAGTAATCACTGTCAACACCAGCTGTAGTCACTATTAACGCCAGCCAATAGTCACTGTCAACACCAGCCGGTAGTCATTGTCACCACCAGCCAGTAGTCACTATGAACTCCAGGCAATAGTCACTGTCAACACCTGCCAGTAGTCACTATGAACTCCAGCCAGTAGTCACTGTTAACACCTGCCAGTAGTCACTTTCAACATCAGCCAGTAGTCCCTGTCAACATTAGGCAGTAGTCACTGTCAACACCAGATGTAGTCACTGTCAACACCAGCTAGTAGTCACTGTGAACACCATCCAGTAGTCACTGTCAACACCAGCAGTAGTCACTGTCAACACCAGCCAGTAGTCACTCTCAACACCAGTCGTTAGTCACTGCTAACATCAGCCAGTAGTCACTATCAACACCTGCCAATAGTCACTGTCAACATCAGCCAGTAGTCACTGTCAACATCAGCCAGTAGTCACTGTCAACATCAGCCAATAGTCACTGTCAACACCAGCCATTAGTCACTGTCAACATCAGCCAGTAGTCACTGTCAACACCAGCCAGTATTCACTGTCAACTCCAGCAGTTTTTACTGTCAACACCAACCAGTAGTCACTGTCAACACTAGCCGTTAGTCACTGTTAACACTAGTCGTTAGTCACTGTTAACATCAGCCAGTAGTCACTATCAACACCAGCCAGTAGTCACTGTCAACATCAGCCATTAGTCACTGTTAACATCAGCCAGTAGTCACTGTTAACACCAGCAGTAGTCATTGTCAACATCAGCCAGTAGTCACTATCAACACCAGCCAATAGTCACTATCAACACCAGCCAGTAGTCCCTGTCAACACCAACAGTTTTCACTGTCAACACCAACCAGTAGTCACTGTCAACACCAGCCAGTAGTCACTGTCAACATCTGCCAGTGGTACCCGTCAACATCAGCCAGTAGTCACTGTTAACACCAGTAGTAGTCACTGTCAACACCAGCTAGTTTTCACTGTCAACATTAGCCATTAGTCACTGTCAACATCAGCCAGTAGTCACTGTTAACACCAGCAGTAGTCACGTTTAACACCAGCCTGTATTCACTATCAACAACAGTCAGTAGTCACTGTCAACACCAGCAATTAGTCAGAGTCAACATCAGCCAGTAGTCACTATCAACACCAGCCAGTAGTCACTGTCAATACCAGCAGTTTTTCTGTCAACACCAACCAGTAGTCACTGTGATCACCCGCCAGTAATCACTGTCAACATCAGCCAGTAGTCAGTGTCAACATCAGCCAGTAGTCGCTGTCAACACCAACAGTAGTCACTGTCAATACCAGTCAATAGTCACTGTCAACCCCACCCATATTCACTGTCAATATCAGCCAGTAGTCACTGTCAACATCAGCCAGAAGTCACTGTCAACACCAGCCAGTAGTCACAGTCAACACCAGCAGTTTTTACTGTCAACACCAACCAGAAGTCACTGTCAACATCAGCCAGTAGTCACTGTCAACATCAGCCAGTAGTCACTGTCAACATCAGCCAGTAGTCATTGTCAACACCAGTCAATAGTCACTGTCAACCCCTCCCGTATTCACTGTCAATATCAGCCAGTAGTCACTGTCAACATCAGCGATTATTTACTGTCAACACTAGCCAGTAGTCACTGTCAACACCAGTCAGTAGTCACTGTCAACACCAGCCAGTAGTCTAGTCAGGAAGTGATGGAGCCTGTGAGGGCTGGCACATGAGACACAGTGTGAATGATGGAGCCTGTGAGGGCTGGCACATGAGACACAGTGTGAATGATGGAGCCTGTGAGGGCTGGCACATGGGACACAGTGTGAATGGTGGAGCCTGTGAGGGCTGGCACATGAGACACTGTGAATGATGGAGCCTTTGAGGGCTGGCACATGGGACACAGTGTGAATGATGGAGCCTGTGAGGGCTGGCACATGAGACACAGTGTGAATGATGGAGCCTGTGAGGGCTGGCACATGAGACACAGTGTGAATGATGGAGCCTGTGAGGGCTGGCACATGGGACACAGTGTGAATGGTGGAGCCTGTGAGGGCTGGCACATGAGACACAGTGTGAATGATGGAGCCTGTGAGGGCTGGCACATGGGACACAGTGTGAATGATGGAGCCTGTGAGGGCTGGCACATGAGACACAGCCAAGTCAGCACCTTGAAGATCCAGATCAGAGTTGTCTGGTGTGCGCCAAACACAGATCAGAGTTGTCTGGTGTGCGCCAAACACAGATCAGAGTTGTCTGGTGTGCGCCAAACACAGATCAGAGTTGTCTGGTGTGCGCCAAACACAGATCAGAGTTGTCTGGTGTGCGCCAAACACAGATCAGAGTTGTCTGGTGTGCGCCAAACACAGATCAGAGTTGTCTGGTGTGCGCCAAACACAGATCAGAGTTGTCTGGTGTGCGCCAAACAGAAAACAAAGTTTTCTAACTTCCCATGAGTCATCCAAGTAGTGTCGGTCAACAAAAATCCTAAAATATATACACTTCTTGTCATCATTCACTTAGATTTGTTTATGTTTTCCCGTGACGTGTTTAATTATTTAAGAATACAAAACATAATTAAAGTTGTCTAATGTCTAATGATGTAAAAGAGGAGAATTAATTCTTCTCTTTGTGTCATATTTGAGAGCCAGCAGCTGATGATGGGATGGCGAGCAGGCAGGAGCCCAGATGGTGTATTAATTTTAAGTTTTTACATTTATGTATCACACCGATTCTTGATTTATTGCATATTTTGTCATGCCATCTCTCAACACACCTCTTCCGCTTGTAATGTCATGCTCGCTTTTAATCTTGTTAGAATAGTTAGAATACCTAAGGTTTCTTTTGAATATGAAAGAATGCAGGATACCTACATTTTGAATTGTGATTATTTTTTCAAATTTAAGCTTAAACGTAAACTCTGGCTACTTTTCAACATGGCGGCAGCAGGCGTCGTCGTCTGAAGCAAAAATTTAGCACAGGAGAATGCAGTCAGGGCTCAGGTGCTCCAGATGAAGGGCTGCCATTGACCAACAACAAGCAGCCTCAGTCAGACACTCAATAAGTCCCCCGAGGCGGTCATGTGACCAAGGAGAGGGACCCGTGTCTCACTGACCCGCCAGTGTTCCCCAAGGACACATAGGTCAGCTCCAGGACCATGTTTGGTAGTAAGGAGACTCCAGTGACAGTGAGGTTATGCGAGCAGTGACTTGTTATGTCTTTGGGGAGAAGATTTGTCATTGAATTCTGCAGTGATATAACCGTTGGAAGTCGGGGACCATCGTGTCAAGTCATCGGTAGTACAGAAGCAACGTGTGTGAGGATACGTCATATGCCTACCTTCAAGGGCCCCTTAGAGGTTCAAGAATACTCCCGGGCTTGACGAGCCAGGATCGTCTGAGGTAAGTGCAGCGACAACCACGGCCAGTCCTGCTACCCAAGTGACTGTGACCAGTAATTGTGATCAGTGGAAATACTCCAGTGAGAGTGGTGCAGGGCGCGTGCTGTGACCTGCTACTCTGAGACAATGACAGTGACGCAGGACGGTGCTAAAGCTGTGATCGCCAATGGACGTAATAAATATAGCATTGATGAACTCTATTGAACCAGCGTGTGAGCTACAGTGAACCTGGAACATTATTAACGCCAAACTGTCAACCACACTATCGAACTCTCGACCCCACGAGCGTGAGGCAAATGCTATACCTTTACGCCACGTAGACGGCTACAATAGTGTAGCTTTCAGAGGCAGCAAACCGCTGCCCAACTGAACTGTTATCCTTCACCCAGCTAGCGCTAAGGTCCAAGGCATTTAATGATTCACCCTCACGTCAAGGCCCAAGTGAATGAAATGTTTATTTCCACGATAGTGTGATTGACAGTTTATATGGCGTAGGCGTGGATGGCTGAGAAGCATGTGTGGCATGAAGACATTGAAGCACAAGTCTTACCTGAAGAGAGGGAGGCCCAGCTACAACAGCATCGCAAGGAGACTCTAAGAATGGAGAAGGAGGCCAGTTGTGCATTTGAAGAGAAGGATAAAGTATGGTTTGGTAGAGTCCAGTAGAGAACACCTCATTGTGGTGGGTGCCATTTACATGAACGAGTCATCCATGTTTTCATATCATAAGAGACGGAGACCTTTGAACACTTTGAGAAGGTAACAAGAGTGAAGAGGTGGCCAGATGAGGAGTGGCCTTAATTACTTAAGGGCAGGTTGACAGGTGTGGCCAGGAAAGCTTACAACATGCTGACCATCGAGGCAAGCCTGGACTACCAAGTCGTACTAAGGTAGTGTCACATGATGACTGAGCTCTACTGTAGGAGAGTCTGAGCTAATGGGATGGAGACATTTGAAGACCTCAAACAAATTTTAGTAATGGAAAGATTCACAGAGATGCTTCACTCTGATGTTAAGCTATGCATCCAAGAAGCAGGATTCAGGGACATTAAAGTGGCAATCGACAGTTCGGACATGCTAGCAGCGCGAGGAGAGACAGCCAAGCCAACTCTTACAACCAGGAGCAATACAACCACCACAACAAGAGATTCAAGGATGGTAGAGGTGGGTACGAACCCGTCGAGTTGTACGAACCATGCAACAAACCCCATGTAGCCAGCCACAAGCCTTCTAGAAAACCTCAAAGTAGCAGCAGGAATACGAGTCACAATACAGGGAGTATAAGCCAAGAACACGGAACAGGGCATAACTAGAAAGTACATAATACAACACCGCAAGGAGGACTGGCCCAAGGAACGAGAGAGGTCTGGCGAGAGTATGGACTTGCTTGAACTGCAGAAGGTAAGGTCAATACCCCTGCCAGTGTGATCACCCCAGAGAAGGCACTGTGATTGGCGCTGGAAGAGGCAAGGAAGCCTAGCACCATCCTGGGTGTTATCTTGAGGTTATCTTGAGATGATTTCGGGGCTTTTAGTGTCCCCGCGGCCCGGTCCTCGACCAGGCCTCCACCCCCAGGAAGCAGCCCGTGACAGCTGACTAACACCCAGGTACCTATTTTACTGCTAGGTAACAGGGGCATAGAGTGAAGAAACTCTGCCCATTGTTTCTCGCCGGCGCCTAGGATTGAACCCAGGACCACAGGATCACAAGTCCAGTGTGCTGTCCGCTCGGCCGACCGGCTCCCTCGGGTGTGTCGGCAACACCCGCGAGGCATACACAGGTACAGCCCTGGCGCCACCCTCTCATTAATGATGGAACTGTAAGAATCTGGCAGCTGGCTCCCTAGAGTCAAGATTTCATAGGACATCGGTGCTGACCCGAGACTTATGCCTTAGTCAATACCACGGGGAGGGTGGGGCAAGCCACCCATGGGGAGGGTGGGATAAGCCACCCATGGGGAGGGTGGGACAAGCCACCCATGGGGAGGGTGGGGCAAGCCACCCATGGGGAGGGTGGGACAAGCCACCCATGGGGAGGGTGGGGCAAGCCACCCATGGGGAGGGTGGGACAAGCCACCCATGGGGAGGGTGGGACAAGCCACCCATGGGGAGGGTGGGACAAGCCACCCATGAGGAGGGTGGGACAAGTCACCCATGGGGAGGGTGGGACAAGCCCACCATGGGAAGGGTGAGACAAGCCACCCATGGGGAGGGTGGGGCAAGCCACCCATGGGGAGGGTGGGACAAGCCACCCATGGGAAGGGTGAGACAAGCCACCCATGGGGATGGTGGGGCAAGCCACCCATGGGAAGGGTGGGACAAGCCACCCATGGGAAGGGTGAGACAAGCCACCCATGGGAAGGGTGAGACAAGCCACCCATGGGAAGGGTGAGACAAGCCACCCATGGGGATGGTGGGGCAAGCCACCCATGGGAAGGGTGGGACAAGCCACCCATGGGAAGGGTGAGACAAGCCACCCATGGGGAGGGTGGGACAAGCCACCCATGGGAAGGGTGAGACAAGCCACCCATGGGAAGGGTGAGACAAGCCACCCATGGGAAGGGTGAAACAAGCCACCCATGGGAAGGGTGAGACAAGCCACCCATGGGAAGGGTGGGACAAGCCACCCATGGGAAGGGTGAGACAAGCCACCCATGGGAAGGGTGGGACAAGCCACCCATGGGAAGGGTGAGACAAGCCACCCATGGGGAGGGTGGGACAAGCCACCCATGGGAAGGGTGAGACAAGCCACCCATGGGAAGGGTGAGACAAACCACCCATGGGAAGAGTGAGACAAGCCACCCATGAGAAGGGTGAGACAAGCCACCCATGGGGAGGGTGAGACAAGCCACCCATGGGGAGGGTGAGACAAGCCACCCATGGGAAGAGTGAGACAAGCCACCCATGGGAAGGGTGAGACAAGCCACCCATGGGGAGGGTGAGACAAGCCACCCATGGGGAGGGTGAGACAAGCCACCCATGGGAAGGGAATTGTAGGGCATGTGCCCCACCATTGACAGCATGTGCCCCACCATTGAGAGCATGTGCCCCACCATTGACAGCATGTGCCCCACCATTGAGGGCATGTGCCCCACCATAACATAACATGTCACCTGGAACATAACATGTCACCTGGAACATAACATGTCACCTGGAACATAACATGTCACCTGGAACATAACATGTCACCTGGAACATAACATGTCACCTGGAACAAAACATGTCACCTGGAACATAACATGTCACCTGGAACATAACATGTCACCTGGAACATAACATGTCACCCGGAACAGGCAGACAATACCTACCTCCTTCAGACACATAACAACACTGATAACGTGGATATTAAATTCCTACAATAAATATGTCATATTGTTGTGAAGACTTTTATTATTAATGTCTATAATATGTTCCCCGTGTTTAAGGTTACCTGAACAAACAACACGTAATAACATTGGAGGACTGAAGATCTCCACTATTTTGTGCTCCATTATTGCTCTCCTTCCTAACGCGTTACTCACAACACTTCAGAGTTTCGCTAAATTTGAAATGCTAATCCCATTCAGGCAAATTGTTTGGAAGCTAAATTTCAGAAAAGCAAGAATTCACGACTGGGAATTTATAATTATGTGTGATCAGCATATACAAGTGTGCACTGTGGAAAAATTGGTCTGGTCTCGGGAAATCTGAACTGAAATGGTGGAACTCACCGTGGCAATCATCCGCGTCGCGGGCTGTGAGCAGGCGGGTGTCACGTGCTCCCGGCACTGAGTGTCACAAGTGCCGACTCTCACAGTGATAGATGTATATTGCTCCGAGCTATAATCCGCTCTATGACGTAAGTTTCATTTGAATGATGCTCAGGAAACTATCACTGACCAAATTCCAGTGACAGTCGGACATTTTCGTCTTGTGACAAATGTGGTCTGTCCAAACTTGGAGGCCAGACGCCTGGGGCTAGTCTTCCCTAAATTTGAAGGGTAAAAGGTCTGGGGGTACGGGACGGACATACGCAAGTCAGGGGACGTCTTAGTTATTTTTTTTTAAGAAATATTAGCAATTATAAATTTAGATGGAATTTCTAAGATGGAAGGTAAGGGTAGGTTAAGTTAGTTTAGGTCAGGTTAGGTTAGGTAGATACTAGATTAGGTTAGGTAGGTACTAGATTAGGTTAGGTTAGTATAGGTTAGGTTAGGTTAGGTTAGGTTAGGTTAGATGAGGTTAGGTTAGGTTAGGTTAGGTTAGGTTAGGAGAGGTTAGATTAGGTGGTGTGAGGTGAGGTTAGGTTAGGTAGGTAGGTAGGTAGGTTAGGTTAGGTTAGGTTAGGTTAGGTTAAGTTTGGTAAGAAGGTAGGTAGGTAGGGTATTTTATGTTAGGTTAGATCAGGTTAGGTAGATAGGTTAGGTAAGGTTAGGTAGGTAAGTTAGGTAAGGTTAGGTTAGGTTTGGTTAGGTTAGATTAGGTAGGTTGGTTAGGTTAGGTTATGCAAGGAGAGATTAGGTTAGGTGGTGTGAGGTGAAGTTAGGTTAGGTGGTGTGAGGTGAAGTTAGGTTAGGTAGTTAGGTAGGTTAGGAAGGTAGGTTAGGTTATACTACGCTAGGTTCGGTTAGGTAAGTAGGTTGGTTAGATAATGTTAAGTTAGATTTTGTTAGGTTAGGTTAGGCTAGGTTAGGTTAGGTTAGCTTATGGTAGACTATGTTAGTTATGTTTGGTTAGGTAAGGGTAGGTTAGTGACTGGACGAACTAGTTTAGTGGCATGTTCCTGGACGTACTAGTCTAGTGACATGTTCCTGGACGAACTAGTTTAGTGGCATGTTCCTGGATGTACTAGTCTAGTGGGATGTTCCTGGACGTACTAGTCTAGTGGCATGTTCCTGGACGTACTAGTCTAGTGGCATGTTCCTGGATGTACTAGTCTAGTGGGATGTTCCTGGACGTACTAGTCTAGTGGCATGTTCCTGGACGTACTAGTCTAGTGGCATGTTCCTGGATGTACTAGTCTAGTGGCATGTTCCTGGACGTACTAGTCTAGTGGCATGTTCCTGGACGTACTAGTCTAGTGGCATGTTCCTGGACGTACTAGTCTAGTGGCATGTTCCTGGACGTACTAGTCTAGTGGCATGTTCCTGGACGTACTAGTCTAGTGGCATGTTCCTGGACGTACTAGTCTAGTGGCATGTTCCTGGATGTACAAGTCTAGTGGCATGTTCCTGGACGTACTAGTCTAGTGGCATGTTCCTGGACGTACTAGTCTAGTGGCATGTTCCTGGACGTACTAGTCTAGTGGCATGTTCCTGGACGTACTAGTCTAGTGGCATGTTCCTGGACGTACTAGTCTAGTGGCATGTTCCTGGACGTACTAGTCTAGTGGCATGTTCCAGGACGTACTAGTCTAGTGGCATGTTCCTGGACGTACTAGTCTAGTGGCATGTTCCTGGACGTACTAGTCTAGTGACATGTTCCTGGATGTACAAGTCTAGTGGCATGTTCCTGGATGTACAAGTCTAGTGGCATGTTCCTGGATGTACTAGTCTAGTGGCATGTTCCTGGACGTACTAGTCTAGTGGCATGTTCCTGGATGTACTAGTCTAGTGGCATGTTCCTGGACGTACTAGTCTAGTGGCATGTTCCTGGACGTACTAGTCTAGTGGCATGTTCCTGGATGTACTAGTCTAGTGGCATGTTCCTGGACGTACTAGTCTAGTGGCATGTTCCTGGATGTACTAGTCTAGTGGCATGTTCCTGGACGTACTAGTCTAGTGGCATGTTCCTGGATGTACTAGTCTAGTGGCATGTTCCTGGATGTACTAGTCTAGTGGCATGTTCCTGGACGTACTAGTCTAGTGGCATGTTCCTGGATGTACTAGTCTAGTGGCATGTTCCTGGACGTACTAGTCTAGTGGCATGTTCCTGTACGTACTAGTCTAGTGGCATGTTCCTGGACGTACTAGTCTAGTGGCATGTTCCTGGACGTACTAGTCTAGTGGCATGTTCCTGGACGTACTAGTCTAGTGGCATGTTCCTGGACGTACTAGTCTAGTGGCATGTTCCTGGACGTACTAGTCTAGTGACATGTTCCTGGATGTACAAGTCTAGTGGCATGTTCCTGGATGTACAAGTCTAGTGGTATGCTACTGGATGTACTAGTCTAGTGGCATGTTCCTGGATGTACTAGTCTAGTGGCATGTTCCTGGACGTACTAGTCTAGTGGCATGTTCCTGGATGTACTAGTCTAGTGGCATGTTCCTGGACGTACTAGTCTAGTGGCATGTTCCTGGATGTACTAGTCTAGTGGCATGTTCCTGGACGTACTAGTCTAGTGGCATGTTCCTGGACGTACTAGTCTAGTGGCATGTTCCTGGATGAACTAGTCTAGTGGCATGTTCCTGGACGTACTAGTCTAGTGGCATGTTCCTGGATGTACTAGTCTAGTGGCATGTTCCTGGACGTACTAGTCTAGTGGCATGTTCCTGGACGTACTAGTCTAGTGGCATGTTCCTGGACGTACTAGTCTAGTGGCATGTTCCTGGACGTACTAGTCTAGTGGCATGTTCCTGGACGTACTAGTCTAGTGGCATGTTCCTGGACGTACTAGTCTAGTGGCATGTTCCTGGACGTACTAGTCTAGTGACATGTTCCTGGATGTACAAGTCTAGTGGCATGTTCCTGGATGTACAAGTCTAGTGGCATGCTACTGGATGTACTAGTCTAGTGGCATGTTCCTGGATGTACTAGTCTAGTGGCATGTTCCTGGACGTACTAGTCTAGTGGCATGTTCCTGGATGTACTAGTCTAGTGGCATGTTCCTGGACGTACTAGTCTAGTGGCATGTTCCTGGATGTACTAGTCTAGTGGCATGTTCCTGGACGTACTAGTCTAGTGGCATGTTCCTGGACGTACTAGTCTAGTGGCATGTTCCTGGATGTACTAGTCTAGTGGCATGTTCCTGGACGTACTAGTCTAGTGGCATGTTCCTGGACGTACTAGTCTAGTGGCATGTTCCTGGAAGAGCTAGTCTAGTGACATGTTCCTGGACGTACTAGTCTAGTGACATGTTCCTGGATGTACAAGTCTAGTGGCATGTTCCTGGATGTACAAGTCTAGTGGCATGTTCCTGGACGTACTAGTCTAGTGGCATGTTCCTGGACGTACTAGTCTAGTGGCATGTTCCTGGACGTACTAGTCTAGTGGCATGCTACTGGACGTACTAGTCTAGTGGCATGTTCCTGGACGTACTAGTCTAGTGGCATGTTCCTGGACGTACTAGTCTAGTGGCATGCTACTGGACGTACTAGTCTAGTGGCATGTTCCTGGACGTACTAGTCTAGTGGCATGTTCCTGGACGTACTAGTCTAGTGGCATGTTCCTGGACGTACTAGTCTTGTGGGGGAAATTTACTCCAGCATATACTATCAGTCATAGATTCATAAGGACCATAAAAAATGTAATGGGCTCAAAGAACTAGTTACCTATGGATCTTATAATAATAAATTTGATAATTAATTCAAAATGAACTTAGAGAAGTGGACTGTAAAAACTTCTATTTAAAGTGGAGTCATTTCCCCTACACATCTTTTTTTTTTGGGGGGGGGGGGATAAATGGATAAATTCTAGAATGTTAATGTACGTATAATATAGAGATAATATTCTCATAAATAAATCAGAAATAATTAATGCATGGGTTAGTATGCTAACTACTAAATTTAAATATTTGGAAGCTTAGCTGCCAAAGATGAATCGGAGAATACATCCAGCTGCTCTATAACCCCGTCTAATCCTGTCAATGCCTGTTATCTCGGGCAACACGTGAATCCTCAGAACCTGGTACGCTTCCTTTGTAGCTAACCCCAGGCTGAAATATTAATATCATGTAATTTCTACCTAAGAGTGTATATTTACACGTTTACTCATGAAATTAGTGTGAATTGGGCAAAATAATTACACTCATGGGTGTTTTTTTGGTTTTCCTGCTGCGTAACGACAAGGCACCTTACATAAATATAAAAGTAAATGCCAATAACAATATATTTCAGGGTACTTAGCCTTGTCACACGTGGTATCCATAATAACATTAAGCTGTTGAATCAATCTGAGGTCCGATAATGCACGGGTCTCCTAAATTTAGATGATAATAAGGATCAGCTGCTGGGCACTAAACTAATATGGCTTCTATCTTTGCCAAGTCTCTCTCGTGAGTGTTTTGTGCGCCTCGTAGCGCCGGATGGTGGAAACTTGGTATATAATTCATAATATTTGATTCTAATTTCTTAATTGATGGAAACATTGCTGATGTTATTTTATGTTACAATAATGTACTTTAGGCAACAGCAGATTATTTCTCGCCGGGTATATCATTTAACCTAAATGACGTTAGATGAAATACTTATATTCGTAGATGAATTTTAGTGCATTACTTTGTTTACCAGATCAGCTAATAATAGCTGTATAAAACTCTTTCCAATAAACAGCCATATAATTTGCTAAATAGAACTAAATCAATTACCAATCTATGGTCCTTAATAAATTCTACAAGGCTAGACAGGGTTTAATTCGATTTATATAAATATATAATTTATTCTTGAAGTAACCGGGCTGCTGACACAATATTGCCCCTCCCCTGAGGGTGGAGAGAGTGGCCTCGTAGCCTGGTGGATAGCGCGCAGGACTCGTAATTCTGTGGCGCGGGTTCGATTCCCGCACGAGGCAGAAACAAATGGGCAAAGTTTCTTTCACCCTGAATGCAACTGTTACCTAGCAGTAAATAGGTACCTGGGAGTTAGTCAGTTGTCACGGGCTGCTTCCTGGGGGTGGAGGCCTGGTCGAGGACCGGGCCGCGGGGACACTAAAGCCCCGAAATCATCTCAAGATAACCTCCCCCCCCCCCACCGATATTAGTAGGAATTTGGTTGTATGAGGATACTTATTAGTAATGTAAATAAATGTGAATTCCTAGTACAATAAATTTATATTATCGCACTAGGTATTAGTATTTGAGTGTTGAAAATTTCCAACAAGTCAAGTGGGATGTTCCTGGACGTACTAGTCTAGTGGCATGTTCCTGGACGTACTAGTCTAGTGGCATGTTCCTGGATGTACTAGTCTAGTGGCATGTTCCTGGATGTACTAGTCTAGTGGCATGTTCCTGGATGTACTAGTCTAGTGGCATGTTCCTGGATGTACTAGTCTAGTGGCATGTTCCTGGATGTACTAGTCTAGTGGCATGCTACTGGATGTACTAGTCTAGTGGCATGTTCCTGGATGTACTAGTCTAGTGGCATGTTCCTGGATGTACTAGTCTAGTGGCATGTTCCTGGATGTACTAGTCTAGTGGCATGCTACTGGATGTACTAGTCTAGTGGCATGTTCCTGGATGTACTAGTCTAGTGGCATGTTCCTGGATGTACTAGTCTAGTGGCATGTTCCTGGACGTACTAGTCTAGTGGCATGTTCCTGGATGTACTAGTCTAGTGGCATGTTCCTGGACGTACTAGTCTAGTGGCATGTTCCTGGATGTACTAGTCTAGTGGCATGTTCCTGGACGTACTAGTCTAGTGGCATGTTCCTGGATGTACTAGTCTAGTGGCATGTTCCTGGATGTACTAGTCTAGTGGCATGTTCCTGGATGTACTCGTGGAAGACAGAGTGCTCACCTAATGAGGTCTGAGGGGAGTCCTGAAGTGCCTGTGACAGGTGCACATGGAGAGGGGGGGGGAGGGGTTAAGGGCAAACCTCAGTACGTGGGTAGAGGAGTGCAGGGAAGGGAACGGATACTTTGTCAGTCTTGAACTCTATAACCAAGAAAGTGAGGCACTGTAGAGAGCTGTGACAGAGACTTCTCAAATGACGCAGATGTCACAGGACATCTGTCATGTGACATCTGCCTCATACAGATATTATTCCTCTCCCGTCCTCGTACCACATGCTGTTGGAGTTTCTTCAGTTGCGTGTTGTGTGTTTAACGAGATATGAACTACTGAAAAGGTTCAATAATTGGTCTGATGGATGTGGTGTGAGGGCGGGTGTACTCACCTACTGTTTATGCTGCATCGAGCTTCATCTCTTGGGCCCAGACTTTCCACCTACCTGTTCTCTATTTCAAAGACTCGAGTGAAATTGTTCTTATCGTTTTTTTATGACATTGTACATCATTATGAATAAGTATTTTGGCGCGTGGCCTTCAAAAGAATGAGGGAACACTATATTATATATATATATATATATATATATATATATATATATATATATATATATATATATATATGCAACAATGATCACAAAAACACTGATCCAAGTATGCAGAATAACCACATATGAAAAATAGAAAATGCTTAACGCGTTTTCGGCTAATTCGCCTTCATCTACTTTGCTTCTTTGGATTCTACTTTGCTCTGATGAAGGCGAATTAGCCGAAAACGCGTTAAGCATTTTCTATTTTTCATATGTGGTTATTCTGCATATATATATATATATATATATATATATATATATATATAAATATATATATATATATATATATATATATATATATATATATATATATATATATATATATATATATATATATATATATATATATATATATACCCGAAACGCATTGCGTAATAGTGGCTTTAGGCATTGTATGTACTAGCTCTATCTATATATCAATCCATTAATGTAACATCACTTGTATGTATATACTTTACCTGAATAAACATCTGAATCTGAATCTGAATATATATATTATTAAATATGACCGAAAAAGTAAGATTAATGATCCTAACACGAATTTTCTCGATCTTTCGTACATTTCTTTTCACTGTTGGTGGTAATTCAAAAATCAGTTCTCCAAAATTCATTTTTATTTCTAGTCTGACGCGACACTTGAGCGCGTTTCGTAAAACTTATTACATTTTCAAAGACTTTAGTTTACACATACACAACTGAATAGAACTTACACATCTCCGATTTGTTTATATCTACATTTGAGTGAGGTGGATGGGGTGAGGTGGTATTAATAGGGTATTAATTTCATTAACACAAGACAGAACACGAACCAATGGGTATTGAATGGAAGTGATTGTAGAAAGCCTATTGGTCCACATTTCTTGATGCTTCTATATTGGAGCGGAGTCATGAGGTGGGTAGAATATAGTTGTGCATTAATTGGCTGTTGATTGCAGGTGTTGACTTTTTAATGTGTAGTGCCTCGCAAACGTCAATCCGCCTGCCATCGCTGTATCTATCGATGATTTCTGTATTGTTTACTAGGATTTCTCTGGCGATGGTTTGGTTGTGGGAAGAGATTATATGTTCCTTAATGGAGCCCTGTTGCTTATGCATCGTTAAACGCCTAGAAAGAGATGTTGTTGTCTTGCCTATATACTGGGTTTTTTGGAGCTTACAGTCCCCAAGAGGGCATTTGAAGGCATAGACGACGTTGGTCTCTTTTAAAGCGTTCTGCTTTGTGTCTGGAGAGTTTCTCATGAGTAGGCTGGCCGTTTTTCTGGTTTTATAGTAAATCGTCAGTTGTATCCTCTGATTTTTGTCTGTAGGGATAACGTTTCTATTAACAATATCTTTCAGGACCCTTTCCTCCGTTTTATGAGCTGTGGAAAAGAAGTTCCTGTAAAATAGTCTAATAGGGGGTATAGGTGTTGTGTTAGTTGTCTCTTCAGAGGTTGCATGGCGTGTCACTTTCCTTCTTATGATGTCTTCGACGAAACCATTGGAGAAGCCGTTGTTGACTAGGACCTGCCTTACCCTACAGAGTTCTTCGTTGACTTGCTTCCATTCTGAGCTGTGGCTGAGAGCACGGTCGACATATGCGTTAACAACACTCCTCTTGTACCTGTCTGGGCAGTCGCTGTTGGCATTTAGGCACATTCCTATGTTCGTTTCCTTAGTGTAGACTGCAGTGTGGAAACCTCCGCTCTTTTCCATGACTGTTACATCTAGAAAGGGCAGCTTCCCATCCTTTTCCATCTCGTAAGTGAAACGCAGCACGGAACTGCTCAAATGCCTCCTTCAGCTCCTGCAGATGAACTTCCATTCAATACCCATTGTTTCGTGTTCTGTCTTGTGTTGATGAATTTAATACCCTATTAATACCACCTCACCCCATCCACCTCACTCAAATGTAGATATAAACAAATCGGAGATGTGTAAGTTCTATTCAGTTGTGTATGTGTAAACTAAAGTCTTTGAAAATGTAATAAGTTTTACGAAACGCGCTCAAGTGTCGCGTCAGACTAGAAATAAAAATGAATTTTGAAAGAATTGATTTTTGAATTACCACCAGCAGTGAAAAGAAATGTACGAAAGATTGAGAAAATTCGTGTTAGAATTATTAATCTTACTTTTTCGGTCATATTTAATAATAATAATAATATATATATATATATATATATATATATATATATATATATATATATATATATATATATATATATATATATATATATATATATATATATATATATATGCGAACAAGCCTGAATGGTCCCCAGGACCATTATATATATATTATATATATTTTTTTATACATTATATATATATTATATATATATATATATATATATATATATATATATATATATATATATATATATATATATATATATATATATATATATATATATATGCAGAATAACCACATGTAAAAAATAGAAAATGCTTAACGCATTTTCGGCTAATTCGCCTTCATCAAAGCAAAGTAGAATGAAGATGAAGATATCTTCATTCTACTTTGCTCTGATGAAGGCGAATTAGCCGAAAACAAATTAAGCATTTTCTATTTTTCACATGTGGTTATTCTGCATACTTGGATCAGTGTTTTTGTGATCATTATTGCATATATATATTTTTTGTAGTATTTTGTATATTTTTTGTATATATATTTTTACTACTAGTGATTGTAGAAATCTACAATCTTTCTACAATCACTTCCATTCAATACCCATTGTTTCGTGTTCTGTCTTGTGTTGATGAAATTAATACCCTATTAATACCACCTCACCCCATCCACCTCACTCAAATGTAGATATAAACAAATCGGAGATGTGTAAGTTCTATTCAGTTGTGTATGTGTAAACTAAAGTCTTTGTAAATGTAATAAGTTTTACGAAACGCGCTCAAGTGTCGCGTCAGACTAGAAATAAGAATGAATTTTGGAGAATTGATTTTTGAATTACCACCAACAGTGAAAAGAAATGTACGAAAGATAGAGAAAATTCGTGTTAGAATTATTAATCTTACTTTTTCGGTCATATTTAATAATATATGTCTACAGGGAAGACTGCTACCAAAATATACTAATATATATATATATATATATATATATATATATATATATATATATATATATATATATATATATATATATATATATATATATATATATATATATATATATATATATAAGGCACAACTCTCCTAAACACGAGAGTGAAGTATACAACTTTAGAACACTTTCCCACCAGGAGACTCGAACCCTAGCCAGCACAGAAGCCTTCCAACAACTGGCATAACAGGTACGCCTTAACCCGCTCCACCACCTGCTCAGACCCTTAAAAGAGATGGTAATTTCGGAGTATTTATACACTCCAAAGATATACCACCTCCCAAGAGCACTAGAGCAAGTGAGGGGTCATTTGTACGTTTTTTCATCCAGTCCCTGTTAATATGGGAGAACACTGTGTCTATGCTTAAGGCACAACTCTCCTAAACACGAGAGTGAAGTATACAACTTTAGAACACTTTCCCACCAGGAGACTCGAACCCTAGCCAGCACAGAAGCCTTCCAACAACTGGCATAACAGGTACGCCTTAACCCGCTCCACCACCTGCTCAGACCCTTAAAAGAGATGGTAATTTCGGAGTATTTATACACTCCAAAGATATACCACCTCCCAAGAGCACTAGAGCAAGTGAGGGGTCATTTGTACGTTTTTTCATCCAGTCCCTGTTAATATGGGAGAACACTGTGTCTATGCTTAAGGCACAACTCTCCTAAACACGAGAGTGAAGTATACAACTTTAGAACACTTTCCCACCAGGAGACTCGAACCCTAGCCAGCACAGAAGCCTTCCAACAACTGGCATAACAGGTACGCCTTAACCCGCTCCACCACCTGCGCAGACCCTTAAAAGAGATGGTAATTTCGGAGTATTTATACACTCCAAAGATATACCACCTCCCAAGAGCACTAGAGCAAGTGAGGGGTCATTTGTACGTTTTTTCATCCAGTCCCTGTTAATATGGGAGAACACTGTGTCTATGCTTAAGGCACAACTCTCCTAAACACGAGAGTGAAGTATACAACTTTAGAACACTTTCCCACCAGGAGACTCGAACCCTAGCCAGCACAGAAGCCTTCCAACAACTGGCATAACAGGTACGCCTTAACCCGCTCCACCACCTGCTCAGACCCTTAAAAGAGATGGTAATTTCGGAGTATTTATACACTCCAAAGATATACCACCTCCCAAGAGCACTAGAGCAAGTGAGGGGTTATTTGTACGTTTTTTCATCCAGTCCCTGTTAATATGGGAGAACACTGTGTCTATGCTTAAGGCACAACTCTCCTAAACACGAGAGTGAAGTATACAACTTTAGAACACTTTCCCACCAGGAGACTCGAACCCTAGCCAGCACAGAAGCCTTCCAACAACTGGCATAACAGGTACGCCTTAACCCGCTCCACCACCTGCTCAGACCCTTAAAAGAGATGGTAATTTCGGAGTATTTATACACTCCAAAGATATACCACCTCCCAAGAGCACTAGAGCAAGTGAGGGGTCATTTGTACGTTTTTTCATCCAGTCCCTGTTAATATGGGAGAACACTGTGTCTATGCTTAAGGCACAACTCTCCTAAACACGAGAGTGAAGTATACAACTTTAGAACACTTTCCCACCAGGAGACTCGAACCCTAGCCAGCACAGAAGCCTTCCAACAACTGGCATAACAGGTACGCCTTAACCCGCTCCACCACCTGCTCAGACCCTTAAAAGAGATGGTAATTTCGGAGTATTTATACACTCCAAAGATATACCACCTCCCAAGAGCACTAGAGCAAGTGAGGGGTCATTTGTACGTTTTTTCATCCAGTCCCTGTTAATATGGGAGAACACTGTGTCTATGCTTAAGGCACAACTCTCATTAAACACGAGAGTGAAGTATACAACTTTAGAACACTTTCCCACCAGGAGACTCGAACCCTAGCCAGCACAGAAGCCTTCCAACAACTGGCATAACAGGTACGCCTTAACCCGCTCCACCACCTGCTCAGACCCTTAAAAGAGATGGTAATTTCGGAGTATTTATACACTCCAAAGATATACCACCTCCCAAGAGCACTAGAGCAAGTGAGGGGTCATTTGTACGTTTTTTCATCCAGTCCCTGTTAATATGGGAGAACACTGTGTCTATGCTTAAGGCACAACTCTCCTAAACACGAGAGTGAAGTATACAACTTTAGAACACTTTCCCACCAGGAGACTTTGTGCCTTAAGCATAGACACAGTGTTCTCCCATATTAACAGGGACTGGATGAAAAAACGTACAAATGACCCCTCACTTGCTCTAGTGCTCTTGGGAGGTGGTATATCTTTGGAGTGTATAAATACTCCGAAATTACCATCTCTTTTAAGGGTCTGAGCAGGTGGTGGAGCGGGTTAAGGCGTACCTGTTATGCCAGTTGTTGGAAGGCTTCTGTGCTGGCTAGGGTTCGAGTCTCCTGGTGGGAAAGTGTTCTAAAGTTGTATACTTCACTCTCGTGTTTAGGAGAGTTGTGCCTTAAGCATAGACACAGTGTTCTCCCATATTAACAGGGACTGGATGAAAAAACGTACAAATGACCCCTCACTTGCTCTAGTGCTCTTGGGAGGTGGTATATCTTTGGAGTGTATAAATACTCCGAAATTACCATCTCTTTTAAGGGTCTGAGCAGGTGGTGGAGCGGGTTAAGGCGTACCTGTTATGCCAGTTGTTGGAAGGCTTCTGTGCTGGCTAGGGTTCGAGTCTCCTGGTGGGAAAGTGTTCTAAAGTTGTATACTTCACTCTCGTGTTTAGGAGAGTTGTGCCTTAAGCATAGACACAGTGTTCTCCCATATTAACAGGGACTGGATGAAAAAACGTACAAATGACCCCTCACTTGCTCTAGTGCTCTTGGGAGGTGGTATATCTTTGGAGTGTATAAATACTCCGAAATTACCATCTCTTTTAAGGGTCTGAGCAGGTGGTGGAGCGGGTTAAGGCGTACCTGTTATGCCAGTTGTTGGAAGGCTTCTGTGCTGGCTAGGGTTCGAGTCTCCTGGTGGGAAAGTGTTCTAAAGTTGTATACTTCACTCTCGTGTTTAGGAGAGTTGTGCCTTAAGCATAGACACAGTGTTCTCCCATATTAACAGGGACTGGATGAAAAAACGTACAAATGACCCCTCACTTGCTCTAGTGCTCTTGGGAGGTGGTATATCTTTGGAGTGTATAAATACTCCGAAATTACCATCTCTTTTAAGGGTCTGAGCAGGTGGTGGAGCGGGTTAAGGCGTACCTGTTATGCCAGTTGTTGGAAGGCTTCTGTGCTGGCTAGGGTTCGAGTCTCCTGGTGGGAAAGTGTTCTAAAGTTGTATACTTCACTCTCGTGTTTAGGAGAGTTGTGCCTTAAGCATAGACACAGTGTTCTCCCATATTAACAGGGACTGGATGAAAAAACGTACAAATGACCCCTCACTTGCTCTAGTGCTCTTGGGAGGTGGTATATCTTTGGAGTGTATAAATACTCCGAAATTACCATCTCTTTTAAGGGTCTGAGCAGGTGGTGGAGCGGGTTAAGGCGTACCTGTTATGCCAGTTGTTGGAAGGCTTCTGTGCTAGCTAGGGTTCGAGTCTCCTGGTGGGAAAGTGTTCTAAAGTTGTATACTTCACTCTCGTGTTTAGGAGAGTTGTGCCTTAAGCATAGACACAGTGTTCTCCCATATTAACAGGGACTGGATGAAAAAACGTACAAATGACCCCTCACTTGCTCTAGTGCTCTTGGGAGGTGGTATATCTTTGGAGTGTATAAATACTCCGAAATTACCATCTCTTTTAAGGGTCTGAGCAGGTGGTGGAGCGGGTTAAGGCGTACCTGTTATGCCAGTTGTTGGAAGGCTTCTGTGCTGGCTAGGGTTCGAGTCTCCTGGTGGGAAAGTGTTCTAAAGTTATATATATATATATATATATATATATATATATATATATATATATATATATGTCGTACCTAGTAGCCAGAACGCACTTCTCAGCCTACTATGCAAGGCTCGATTTGCTTAATAAGCAAAGTTTTCATGAATTATTTGTTTTTCGACGACCTAACCTACCTAACCTAACCTAACCTAACTTTTTCGGCTACCTATCCTAACCTAACCTATAAAGATAGGTTAGGTTAGGTTAGGTAGGGTTGGTTAGGTTCGGTCATATATCTACGTTAATTTTAACTCCAATAAAAAAAAATTGACCTCATACATAATGAAATGGGTAGCTTTATCATTTGATAAGAAAAAAATTAGAGAAAATATATTAATTCAGGAAAACTTAGCTTATTAGGCAAATCGGGCCTTGCATAGTAGGCTGAGAAGTGCGTTATGGCTACTAGGTACGACATATATATATATATGTCGTATATATATATATATATATATATATATATATATATATATATATATATATTTATAAGCCTATACTTGCATAAACCACAAGTGAAGATTAATAATCTTTGGACAACACCCACCAGTGGGACTCGAACCCAGAAAGCACAACTACCTTCAAGTAGCTGCCATAACTAGTATGCTTTAACCCACTACACCATCAGACCTTACAAAAGAAGTAGATAGTTCGAGATATATATCCCAAACATCTCCACTTCCCGAAGGCACCAGATGAGTGTGGGGTCAGTCTGCATTTTTCGTCAAGCCACTGTCAATGTGAGAGAACTCGTGTCCAGCTTATATGCCTATACTTGCATAAACCACAAGTGAAGATTAATAATCTTTGGACAACACCCACCAGTGGGACTCGAACCCAGAAAGCACAACTACCTTCCAGTAGCTGCCATAATTAGTATGCTTTAACCCACTACACCATCAGACCTTACAAAAGAAGTAGATAGTTCGAGATATATATCCCAAACATCTCTTCGAGTCCCACTGGTGGGTGTTGTCCAAAGATTATTAATCTTCACTTGTGGTTTATGCAAGTATAGGCTTATAAGCTGGACACGAGTTCTCTCACATTGACAGTGGCTTGAAGAAAAATGCAGACTGACCCCACACTCATCTGGAGCCTTCGGGAAGTGGAGATGTTTGGGATATATATCTCGAACTATCTACTTCTTTTGTAAGGTCTGATGGTGTAGTGGGTTAAAGCATACTAGTTATGGCAGCTACTGGAAGGTAGTTGTGCTTTCTGGGTTCGAGTCCCACTGGTGGGTGTTGTCCAAAGATTATTAATCTTCACTTGTGGTTTATGCAAGTATAGGCTTATAAGCTGGACACGAGTTCTCTCACATTGACAGTGGCTTGACGAAAAATGCAGACTGACCCCACACTCATCTGGTGCCTTCGGGAAGTGGAGATGTTTGGGATATATATCTCGAACTATCTACTTCTTTTGTAAGGTCTGATGGTGTAGTGGGTTAAAGCATACTAGGTATGGCAGCTACTGGAAGGTAGTTGTGCTTTCTGGGTTCGAGTCCCACTGGTGGGTGTTGTCCAAAGATTATTAATCTTCACTTGTGGTTTATGCAAGTATAGGCTTATAAGCTGGACACAAGTTCTCTCACATTGACAGTGGCTTGACGAAAAATGCAGACTGACCCCATACTCATCTGGTGCCTTCGGGAAGTGGAGATGTTTGGGATATATATCTCGAACTATCTACTTCTTTTGTAAGGTCTGATGGTGTAGTGGGTTAAAGCATACTAGTTATGGCAGCTACTGGAAGGTAGTTGTGCTTTCTGGGTTCGAGTCCCACTGGTGGGTGTTGTCCAAAGATTATTAATCTTCACTTGTGGTTTATGCAAGTATAGGCTTATAAGCTGGACACGAGTTCTCTCACATTGACAGTGGCTTGACGAAAAATGCAGACTGACCCCACACTCATCTGGTGCCTTCGGGAAGTGGAGATGTTTGGGATATAAATCTCGAACTATCTACTTCTTTTGTAAGGTCTGATGGTGTATTGGGTTAAAGCATACTTGTTATGGCAGCTACTGGAAGGTAGTTGTGCTTTCTGGGTTCGAGTCCCACTGGTGGGTGTTGTCCAAAGATTATATATATATATATATATATATATATATATATATATATATATATATATATGTATGTCGTACCTAGTAGCCAGAACGCACTTCTCAGCCTACTATGCAAGGCCCGATTTGCCTAATAAACCAAGTTTTCCTGAATTAGTACATTTTTTCTAATTTTTTTCTTATGAAATGATAAAGCTACCCATTTCATTATGTATGAGGTCAATTTTTTTTTATTGGAGTTAAAATTAACGTAGATATATGACCGAACCTAACCAACCTAACTTAACCTATCTTTTTAGGTTAGGTTTGGTTAGGTAGCCGAAAAAGTTAGGTTAGGTTAGGTTAGGTAGGTTAGGTAGTCGAAAAACAATTAATTCATGAAAACTTGGCTTATTAGGCAAATCGGGCCTTGCATAGTAGGCTGAGAAGTGCGTTCTGGCTACTAGGTACGACATATATATATATATTTATATTTATATACGTGCACTTGATGCAGTGAAAGGGAAGTGAGAGGATTTATTAAAAATTATTATTCTAGATATACTTGTTGAAGCCTAGCTCTGGTGGTAAAGTGATTGCTGCTCAGGGAATTGATAAGGAAAAGCAAATAGCAGCCTAGTAATGAACACTTTGATAAATAGGGCCATTTGGAAGTGCAGTGGCGTTTATAGTCAAGGATAGTTGATGGTGACCTAAGGTTAAATCCCCGGTCTATAAGGGGTAGAGCGGTTAAGATATTATTTATGGGGGTTCATGATAATTATTGACCATGGAGCGGTATAGCACTCTATGGATATTTTCGTATTGTTTACTCAAATACGTATGTTAATATATACAATAATTGGCTGAACTATTATTTACTGAATTCTGGAGGTTTGTAACTAAGACAAGAGCCACAGGTTGGAGACTTCCCTCAAATCCCCAGCTTATTATTACTTTTCGTTTTCTTGTGTATGTAATAGATGTTTGTCCGTTACACAACTGTGTTTGCACTTATTCCTGTGATGGCTCAAATAAAGAGAGAGAGGGAGAGAGAAATACTCTGACATGCAGAACGGGACAACAGTATACAGAAACTAAGGGGAACTCCCTAGAGGACACCCGCGTTGGGACGAGAAGAGTAAGTCACTGGTTGCTTAGTTGATGGGTGTGAACGCATGACAACGGTGGCTTCTGAGCCCAGGTCCCATCATAGTGATGTTAACCTGCTCCTCTGCAATTAATTTAGTTTCCAGATGATTCTCCAGTAAGTGATCCCACTAAGCACCGGGTCAGAAAATGCAGAATTGCCATAACAAGAATGAGGAGACATTACCTACATGCCCTAACAGGAGTGAGGGAACACTACCCACTTAGCCTAACAGGAGTGAGGGAACACACCCACACGCCCTAACAGGAGTGAGGGAACACACCCACATGCCCTAACAGGAGTAAGGGAACACACCCACATGCCCTAACAAGAGTGAGGGAACACACCCACATGCCCTAACGGGAGTGAGGGAACACACCCACATGCCCTAACTGTGGGGAAATCTGGCTCCAGTATAATAATAATAATAAAATGTATAATTTTAAGAATGCAAAATAATGATTAATTCTAAGATAGCTCGAAGGACCAGAATGAGTAATGAAATAAGAAAATCAGTGGCTTATAGATCTATGATTATATGAATAAATTCTATTAAGCAATGACTGTAAATTATATAATTCTAGAACCAGCCTCCCATGACATTTTTTTTTTGGGGGGGGGGTATTCTATAAGATTAATCTATGTGTAACATATATTATGCAATAATAATAATAAGTATAATATGCACACACATAGATGATGAGTAAAATATGTAATGCAAGAAATACTACTGCAATGTGAAGATTAATAATGCATAAAAGGCAGCATCAGATATATATATATATATATATATATATATATATATATATATATATATATATATATATATATATATATATATATATATATATATATATATATATGGACTCTGGATAATAAGGTACTATCTACAATGAAAAACTGATTATATCTCAGCTGTGACAGAAGGACGTAGATGCAGTCCACTGTACGCCAGTCTGGAAACAGTTTGAGATAGTGATACTTGGCACACGTGAGGGTATGGCGGTCACACCTTCCTCAAGGGTGTTGCACCATGCTGCAATAATGATAATTCCATAATTTCCACCACAAACTAGTATTCACACACATATAAGGTAATATCTAAATATTTGGAGGGAAAGGAGTTGCACTTACATGGAATTTTGGGTACGTGCGCAGCGTGACGACATGGCTACCTATATTAATCATATTTAAGAGCTCTATAAATATTAATAAAAGGTAAAATGCCTGCCGAACTGGTGTCCGTGATTCTGGTGAGCTGCGTTCTCAATCTGGCATCTATGGATGTTCGGATGCCGACTGGATGAGCAGATTTGTTGGACCGCTTACGGAACACCTTCACGCTTCTTGTTGGTAATGGCGAGAGTCCTCTCTCCTCCTTCCCCAAAGTCGCGCATGCGCAATAGCTCACCGTGAGGATTCGAGCAAAAATTATATATATTTATTAAAGCTAAATTGGGAAGGGGGCGTTTATGAACACTCTTGATGGTTTAGATAAATTCTTTATGTGGTGATGTTTAATTCTCACAGTGCACGTCAGTTAATGTAGACTGCACAAATAAAACAATACTTGCTTGGTGGTGGAAATGATGTTAGATTATGATCTTATTTACTGGAACAGCGATTAAGCTGGTTAAGGAAATTCCTGTAAACTGTTGTATACTAAAGTAAACCTATTACTAAATAAATATTCCTAATAAACGGAAGTAAATGGTTGCATTTGTATGAGATCTACAGGTATGTGGAAATTTTATCCCCCGTGCGTGGCTGACGCAACACTACACAATTCTAGGAGAAATTACATGATGTTCCACAACGTAATACAGTAAATTCTACAATACTAAACTACATATTAGTAGTGTTAGTTAATTATTACGCTTAATACAGGAAATACATCCTGTTGTATTAAGGATTAGTAAATGAATATTAGATGTGTATGAAGCCTATTACAGGAAATACATCCCGTTGTATTAGGGATGAGAATAACTGTTGGAAATTTCCAACACTAACAGGAGTGAGAGAACACACCCACATGCCCTAACAGGAGTGAGGGAACACACCCACATGTCCTAACAGGAGTGAGGGAACACACCCACATGCCCTAACAGGAGTGAGGGAACACAACCGCATGCCCTAACAGGAGTGAGGGAACACACCCACATGCCCTAACAGGAGTGAGGGAACACACCCACATGCCCTAACAGGAGTGAGGGAACACACCCACATGCCCTAACAGGAGTGAGGGGACACACCCACATGCCCTAACAAGAGAGGGGACACACCCACATGCCCTAACAAGAGTGAGGGGACACACCCACATGCCCTAACAGGAATGAGGGAACACACCCACATGCCCTAACAGGAGTGAGGGAACACACCCACATGCCCTAACAGGAGTGAGGGGACACACCCACATGCCCTAACAGGAATGAGGGAACACACCCACATGCCCTAACAGGAGTGAGGGGACACACCCACATGCCCTAACAAGAGAGGGGACACACCCACATGCCCTAACAAGAGTGAGGGGACACACCCACATGCCCTAACAGGAATGAGGGAACACACCCACATGCCCTAACAGGAGTGAGGGGACACACCCACATGCCCTAACAAGAGAGGGGACATAAACCTCCGGCAATAGTAACTAGCTACCTGCACTACCAGGCCGAACTAGTTGTCATGGAAACGAGTCCTTTCTGTTGAGATGTTTCTTTGTACTCCTTACACTGTCCCCCTACACTGTCCCACTACACTGTCCCGCTACACTCTCCCCGTACACTGTCCCGCTACACTGTCCCGCTACACTGTCCCGCTACACTGTCCAGCTACACTGTCCCGCTACACTGTCCAGCTACACTGTCCCGCTACACTGCCCCGCTATACTGTCCCACTACTCTGTCCTGCTACACTGTCCAACTACACTGTCCCCCTACACTGTCCCACTACACTGTCCCGCTACACTGTCCCCGTACACTATCCCTCTACACTGTCCCGCTACACTGTCCAACTACACTGTCCAGCTACACTGTCCCGCTACACTGCCCCGCTATACTGTCCCACTACTCTGTCCTGCTACACTGTCCAACTACACTGTCCCCCTACACTGTCCCACTACACTGTCCCGCTACACTGTCCCCGTACACTATCCCTCTACACTGTCCCGCTACACTGTCTAGCTACACTGTCCCGCTACACTGTCCCGCTATACTATCCCACTACTCTGTCCTGCTACACTGTCCAACTACACTGTCCCCCTACACTATTCCGCTACACTGTCCCACTACACTGTCCCACTACACTGTCCAGCTACACTGTCCCACTACACTGTCCCGCTACGCTGTTATGCTACACTGTCCCACTACACTGAACCACTACACTGTCCCACTACACGGTCCTGCTACACTGTCCCGCTATACTGTCCCACTACACTGTCCAGCTACACTGTCCCACTTCACTGTCCCGCTACGTTGTTATGCTACACTGTCCCACTACACTGTCCCGCTACACTGTCCTGCTTCACTTTCCCACTAAACTGTCCCGCTACACTGTCCTGCTACACTGTCCAACTACACTATCCCGCTACACTGTCCCACCACACTGTACCACTACACTGTCTCACTACACGGTCCTGCTACACTGTCCAACTACAATGTCCCACTTCACTGTCCTGCTACACTGTCCCGCTACACTGTCCCGCTATACTGTCCCACTACACTGTCCCGCTATACTGTCCCACTAAACTGTCCCGCTACACTGTCCAACTACACTGTCCCCCTACACTATCCCGTTACACTGTCCAACTACACTCTCCAACTACACTGTCCAACTACACTGTCCAGCTACACTGTCCAACTACACTGTCCAACTACACTGTCCCGCTACACTGTCCCGCTATACTGTCCCCCTACACTATCCCGCTACACTGTCCAACTACACTGTCCAACTACACTGTCCAGCTACACTGTCCCGCTATACTGTCCCACTACTCTGTCCCGCTACACTGTCCAACTACACTGTCCCCCTACACTATCCCGCTACACTGTCCAACTACACTGTCCAACTACATTGTCCAACTGCACTGTCCAGCTACACTGTCCAACTACACTGTCCCCCTACACTATCCCGCTACACTGTCCCACCACACTGTACCACTACACTGTCCCACAACAGGGTCCTGCTACACTGTCCAACTACAATGTCCCACTTCACTGTCCTGCTACACTGTCCAACTACACTGTCCCCCTACACTATCCCGCTACACTGTCCAACTACACTGTCCAGCTACACTGTCCCGCTATACTGTCCCACTATTCTGTCCCGCTATACTGTCCCACTACACTGTCCCACTACACTGTCCCGCTACACTGTCCTGCTACACTGTCCCACTACACTGTCCCACTACACTGTCCTACTACATTGTCCTGCTACACTGTCCCGATACACTGTTTCGCTACACTATCCCGCTACACTATCCTGTAACACTGTCCCACTACACTGTCCCACTACACTGTCCCCCTACACTGTCCTGCTAAACTGTCCACCTACACTGTCCCACTACACTATCCCGCTACACTGTCCCACTACACTGTCCCGCTACACTGTCCCGCAACACTGTCCCACTACACTCTCCCGCTACACTGTCCCCCTACACTATCCCCCTACACTGTTCTGCTACACTGTCCACCTACACTGTCCTGCTACACTGTCCCACTACACTATCCCGCTACACTGTCCCACTACACTGTCCAGCTACACTGTCCCGCTACACTGTCTCACTACACTCTCCCGCTACACTGTCCCACTACACTGTCCCCCTACAGTGTCCCCCTACACTGTCCACCTACACTGTCCAGCTACACTCTCCCACTACACTGTCCCGCAATTCTGTCCCACTACACAGTCCCGCTACACTATCCAACTACACTGTCCAACTACACTGTCCAGCTACACTGTCCAACTACACTGTCCCACTACACTGTCCCGCTATACTGTCCCCCTACACTATCCCGCTACACTGTCCAACTACACTGTCCAACTACACTGTCCAACTACACTGTCCAGCTACACTGTCCCGCTATACTGTCCCACTACTCTGTCCCGCTACACTGTCCAACTACACTGTCCCCCTACACTATCCCGCTACACTGTCCAACTATACTGTCCAACTACACTGTCCAACTGCACTGTCCAGCTACACTGTCCAACTACACTGTCCCACTACACTGTCCCACTACACTGTCCCGCTACACTGTCCTGCTACACTGTCCCACTACACTGTCCCACTACACTGTCCTACTACATTGTCCTGCTACACTGTCCCGATACACTGTTTCGCTACACTATCCCGCTACACTATCCTGTAACACTGTCCCACTACACTGTCCCACTACACTGTCCCCCTACACTGTCCTGCTAAACTGTCCACCTACACTGTCCCACTACACTATCCCGCTACACTGTCCCACTACACTGTCCAGCTACACTGTCCCGCTACACTGTCCCGCAACACTGTCCCACTACACTCTCCCGCTACACTGTCCCCCTACACTATCCCCCTACACTGTCCTGCTACACTGTCCACCTACACTGTCCTGCTACACTGTCCCACTACACTATCCCGCTACACTGTCCCACTACACTGTCCAGCTGCACTGTCCCGCTACACTGTCTCACTACACTCTCCCGCTACACTGTCCCACTACACTGTCCCCCTACAGTGTCCCCTACACTGTCCACCTACACTGTCCAGCTACACTCTCCCACTACACTGTCCCGCAATTCTGTCCTACTACACAGTCCCGCTACACTATCCAACTACACTGTCCAACTACACTGTCCAGCTACACTGTCCAACTACACTGTCCCGCTACACTGTCCCGCTATACTGTCCCCCTACACTATCCCGCTACACTGTCCAACTACACTGTCCAACTACACTGTCCAACTACACTGTCCAGCTACACTGTCCCGCTATACTGTCCCACTACTCTGTCCCGCTACACTGTCCAACTACACTGTCCCCCTACACTATCCCGCTACACTGTCCAACTACACTGTCCAACTACACTGTCCAACTGCACTGTCCAGCTACACTGTCCAACTACACTGTCCAACTACACTGTCCAACTACACTGTCCAACTACATTGTCCAACTACACTGTCCAACTACACTGTCCAACTACTCTGTCCAGCTACACTGTCCCGCTATACTGTCCCACTACTCTGTCCCGCTACACTGTCCAACTACACTGTCCCCCTACACTATCCCGCTACACTGTCCCACCACACTGTACCACTACACTGTCCCACAACACGGTCCTGCTACACTGTCCAACTACAATGTCCCACTTCACTGTCCTGCTACACTGTCCAACTACACTGTCCCCCTACACTATCCCGCTACACTGTCCAACTACACTGTCCAGCTACACTGTCCCGCTATACTGTCCCACTATTCTGTCCCGCTATACTGTCCCACTACACTGTCCCACTACACTGTCCCGCTACACTGTCCTGCTACACTGTCCCACTACACTGTCCCACTACACTGTCCTACTACATTGTCCTGCTACACTGTCCCGATTCACTGTCCCGCTACACTATCCCGCTACACTATCCTGTAACACTGTCCCACTACACTGTCCCACTACACTGTCCCCCTACACTGTCCTGCTACACTGTCCACCTACACTGTCCCACTACACTATCCCGCTACACTGTCCCACTACACTGTCCCGCTACACTGTCCCGCTACACTGTCCCGCAACACTGTCCCACTACACTCTCCCGCTACACTGTCCCCCTACACTATCCCCCTACACTGTCCTGCTACACTGTCCACCTACACTGTCCTGCTACACTGTCCCACTACACTATCCCGCTACACTGTCCCGCTACACTGTCCCGCTACACTGTCTCACTACACTCTCCCGCTACACTGTCCCACTACGCTGTCCCCCTACAGTGTCCCCCTACACTGTCCACCTACACTGTCCAGCTACACTCTCCCACTACACTGTCCCGCAATACTGTCCCACTACACAGTCCCACTACACTATCCAACTACACTGTTCCGCTACACTGTCCCGCTACACTGTCCTGCTACACTGTCCTGCTACACTGCCTTGCTACACTGTTCCCCTTACACTGTCCCAACATCATCCTACACGACCACGGCCACGACCTTACACGACCAACATCAAATCATATATCAGACGTCACCCTATCCCCACTTAGTTTTGAAGAAGCCATAAACATTATGCCTATGCACTCTGCACCAGGCCCGGATTCTTGGAACTCCATATTCATAAAGAACTGTAAAAAACCACTATCGCAGGCCCTCCACATTCTGTGGAGACAAAGCCTAGATACTGGCGTTATTCCTGATATACTAAAAACAGCAGAGATAGCACCACTTCATAAAGGAGGAAATAAGGCAGAGGCAAAAAATTACAGACCGATAGCGCTAACATCGCACATCATAAAAATTTTTGAGAGAGTGCTAAGAAGTAAAATCACAAAATACATGGAATCACAGCAACTCCATAACCCCGGACAACATGGTTTCAGAACAGGGCGCTCTTGCCTGTCGCAGTTGCTGGACCACTATGATATGGCATTAGATGCTATGGAAGACAAACATAACGCGGATGTAATTTACACAGATTTCGCAAAAGCTTTTGATAAATGTGACCATGGTGTTATTGCACATAAAATGCGTTCAAAAGGAATTACCGGAAAAATAGGCAGATGGATCTACAATTTCCTGACCAACAGAACCCAATGTGTAATAGTCAACAAAATAAAATCCAGCCCATCAACCGTGAAGAGCTCAGTCCCCCAGGGTATTGTGCTTGCTCCAGTACTTTTTCTCATCCTCATTTCGGACATAGACAAGAACACAACCTATAGCACTGTATCATCCTTTGCAGATGACACTAGGATCTTCATGAGAGTAGACAACATAGAGGACACGGCGAACCTCCAGTCAGATGTAGATCAGGTCTTTCTATGGGCTACAGAAAATAATATGGTGTTTAACGAAGATAAGTTCCAGCTCATGCGCTATGGAAAAAATGAAAATATAAAAACGGAAACCACGTACAAAACTCAGGCAAATCATAACATAGAACGAAAATGCAATGTAAAGGATCTGGGTGTACTCATGTCGGATGACCTTACCTTTAAAGAACACAATTAAGTAGCCGTCACAACTGCAAGAAAAATGACAGGTTGGATAACAAGAACTTTTCACACTAGAGATGCTATGCCGATGATGATAATTTTCAAAACGCTTGTGCTCTCTAGAGTGGAGTACTGCTGCACAATGACAGCCCCTTTCAAAGCTGGAGAAATTACTGAACTGGAGAGCGTGCAGAGATCCTTTACTGCTAGAATCCACTCAGTAAAACATCTAAACTACTGGGACCGACTAAAGAGCCTAAAACTGTACTCCCTTGAGCGCAGGCGGGAGAGGTACATAATAATTTACACGTGGAAAATATTAGAGGGGCTGGTCCCAAACCTGCACACAGAAATAACATCACATGAGACCAGAAGACATGGCAGGATGTGCAGAATACCCCCGTTGAAAAACAGAGGTGCAACTAGTACTCTGAGAGAGAACTCTATCAACATCAGAGGCCCGAGACTGTTCAACACGCTTCCACAACACATAAGGGGCATAACTGGCCGACCCCTCACAGTGTTCAAGAGAGAACTGGATAAGCACCTCCAAAGGATACCTGATTAACCAGGCTGTGACTCGTACGTCAGGCTGCGAGCAGCCGCGTCCAACAGCCTGGTTGATCAGTCCAGCAACCAGGAGGCCTGGTCGACGACCGGGCCGCGGGGACGCTAAGCCCCGGAAGCACCTCAAGGTAACCTCAAGGTAGGTCCCGCTACATTGTCCCACTACACTGTTTACCTTACACTGTCCTGCTACACTCATACTACACTGTCCCACTACACTGTCCTGTTACACTGCCCTGTTACACTGCCTTGCTACACTGTCCCACTACACTGACCCACTACACTGTCCCACTACACAGTCCCACTACACTGTCCCACTACACAGTCCCACTAAACTGTCCCGCTACACTGTCCCGCTACACTGTCCCACTGCACTGTCCTGCTACACTGTCCCGCTACACTGTCCCACTAAACTGTCCTACTACACTGTCCCACTACACTGTCTCGCTACACTGTCCTACTACACTGTCCTACTTCACTGTCCTACTACACTGTCTCACTACACTGTCCTGCTACACTGTCCCACTACAATGTACCGCTACACTGTCGTGCTACAGTGTCCCACTACACTCTCCACCTACACTGTCCTACTACACTGTCCCACTACACTGTCTCGCTACACTGTCCTACTACACTGTCCCACTACACTGTCCCACTACACTGTCCTGCTGCAATGTCCCACTACACTGTCTCGCTACACTATCCTGCTACAATGTCCCACTACACTGTCCCACTTCACTGTCCACCTACACTGTCCCACTACACTGTCCCGCTACACTGTCTCACTACACTGTACCGCTACACTGTCCTGCTACAATGTCCCACTACACTGTCCTGCTTCACTGTCCCACTACACTGTCCCTCTACACTGTCCCGCTACACTGTCCACCTACACTGTAGTAGTGGAAAGCTGGCCAAATAACGACCGTTTTGCTTATTTCAGCGGTCGTTATCTGGCCCGCCTGTGTTTAGTTACCATGGCGCGGGGTCCTCATCTGGCCCCCATGTATTTTTGTTACCCCAGGGAGTCTTTACTTCTACTCCCTGAAATTTTCGCCGAAGGGGGATTAAAAGGTCCCACTATGGCCCGGTCCGTTTTCGATACCTCAGCGAGTGATTGCTTGTCTCCAGGTCTTAGCATTTCGTTCAAGGGGATTAAAAAGCTGGTCTATGAGTTGTGTGTTTTGCATAACTCCCCGTGACCCTGAAACTTAATGCACAATAATCTCATTCATAGTCTATTTTAAACCTCCTATTTACTTCCAATCTATGTTAACCAGAACATCAACCTGGCGCTATTTGATGGACTTCAGTAGGTCTGTTCCCAATTAATATCCCCTTTTTTCTCCAATTATATGCATCAATAATGTAACTCCATTAATATTCAGAAGGTCCTATTTGTTACCCTTACTTATGTAGAAACTTTGTATATAGTGTCCAGCCAAGGACCCTTTATTGAGCATATCCACTATCTCTTATTTGTATGAAACAATGGGAGCAACACAGAGCATGAACGAACATGTATATCTGCATACATCCCAGTTACCAAACCAGTATTTACCCAGGTCATTTCTTAAATCTAAAAATTTATCCAATTTATACCCATTGTTTTGTGTTCTGTCTTGTGTTTATAGTATTAATGGGCTATTAATATCCCCTTTGTCATGTCCATTAACTTGCGCCTCTATCATGTCTCCTATATTTCTTCGCCTTTCTAAAGAATGTAATACAAGCTTTGTCAATCTTTCTTGCTCAAAAACACCCTACTGTAGCATATAAGCAATCAAAATACACATTCAGTGAATATATATATATATATATATATATATATATATATATATATATATATATATATATATATATATATATATATATATATGTGTATATCATGTATATCCATGTATATCTTGTAACCATCAAATGCATAATAAAGAACAAAAAATAAAAAAGGAAGGGGGTGGTAGGAGAAAAGCACACAGAAACTGTATTGGAGGGGATCTAAACATCTCCTCTAAGAGGTGGCAGAGTTTCTTTCACCCTATGCCCCTGTTACCTAGCAGTAAATAGGTACCTGGGAGTTAGACAAGCACACAGGTACTCCCAGGTACTATTTACTGCTAGGTAACAGGGGCATAGGGTGAAAGAAACTCTGCCCATTCTTCCAGCTAGAGGTGGTACTCCCTTCCATTGTATATATATATATATATAATATATATATATATATATATATATATATATATATATATATATATATATATATATATATATATATATATATATATATATATATATATATATATATACACATATTATTAAATATGACCGAAAAAGTAAGATTAATAATTCTAACACGAATTTTCTCGATCTTTCTTATGTTTCTTTTCACTGTTGACGGTAATTGAAAAATCAATTCTCCAAAATTAATTTTTATTTCTAGTCTGACGTGACACTTGAACGCGTTTCGTAATAACTTATTACATTTTCAAAGACTTTTGGTTTATATACACACAACTATTACCTGCAAACACTAAACAGAGTTCTTACTTTGCTATGATTTAAACAGCTTTCATTTTTCATTTTATACCCGCATTTTGGGTGAGGTGATATGTTACAACAGTTTTGGATGAGGTGAACAAAACTTTCAACACAAGATAGAACACGGCGTTTCACTTTCCTTCTTATGATGTCTTCCACGAAACCATTGGAGAAGCCGTTGTTGACTAGGACCTGCCATACCCTACAGAGTTCTTGGTCGACTTGCTTCCATCCTGAGCTGTGGCTGAGAGCACGGTCGACATAAGCGTTAACAACACTCCTCTTGTACCTGTCTGGGCAGTCACTGTTGGCATTTAGGCACATTCCTATGTTTGTTTCCTTAGTGTAGACAGCAGTGTGGAAACCTCCGCTCCTTTCCATGACTGTTACATCTAGAAAGGGCAGCTTCCCATCCTTCTCCATCTCGTAAGTGAAACGCAACACAGAATTCTGCTCAAATGCCTCCTTCAGCTCCTGCAGATGTCTGACATCAGGTACCTGTGTAAAAATGTCGTCAACATACCTGCAGTATATGGCCGGTTTCAAGTTCATGTCGACTAAGACTTTGCTCGACGATACCCATGTAGACGTTCGCAAACAGGACACCTAGGGGAGAACCCATGGCGACCCCATCTACTTGCTTATACATGTGCCCATCCGGGCTCAAGAAGGGTGCCTCTTTAGCACAAGCTTGGAGTAGTTTCCTTAGAATGTTTTCTGGTATGTCAAGAGGAGTACAGGCTGGATCACGATACACTCTGCCCGCTATCATCCCGATTGTTTCATCCACAGGTACGTTGGTAAACAGTGATTCTACGTCCAACGAGGCTCTTATCCCTGTGGCCCGTGTTCCCCGCAGTAAGTCAACAAATTCCTTTGGAGACTTCAGGCTGAAGGCGCAAGGGACATAAGGAGTCAGCAAGCCGTTGAGTCGTTTCGCCAGTCTGTACGTGGGTGTGGGTATCTGGCTGATGATTGGCCAAAGTGGGTTTCCAGGCTTATGTGTCTTGACATTTCCATACGCATATCCAGGTTTATATTCCCCAATAATCTTTTGCAGGTGGAGTCCAGATTTCTTGGCGTTCACAGTTTCGATCAATTTGTTGACCTTTGCTTTCAATTCGGCTGTAGTGTCCTTCGTTACCCTTTGGAATTTAGTTTGGTCAGAGAGTATGAGGTTCATTTTCGCCAGATATTTGTCTTTTTTAAGAATGACGTATATTGGCGACTTGTCACCTCTCCTGACAAGTATCTCCTTGTTCTCACGAAGGCTCTTAGCTGCCGCCTTGAGCTCGGGGGACAGTATGGTGCTTCTGTAGTTGCCTCGATTCTTTCCTCCTTCCGCAATAAGTTCTGCTTGTAAGGTGTCTTTGGTGGTGACCTTCTTTTGTGTCTCGAGGTCGAATATGTCGTCCAACAGAATTTCCAACTCCACTTTCCGGGCCATCTCACTCGGTTTGGACATAACGTGACAGTTTATACCCAGATTTAGGAGAGTGACTTGGTCCTCAGTGAGGTTGATTCCTGCAAGGTTCAGGAAGCCATCTCTTGGTCGTGGAATTGCCATAGGTCCTCCATATAATGTTGTTAGTTTCTTGATAATCCTTGTTTCAGTGCTGAGGTGATGTCGGTCTGTGAGGATGTCGAGATGTTGCTCGATGCGAGTACGGTGACTTTCGTCGATGTTGCTGTTTCTCCATTCGTTTGTAGCATGAAGTAGTTGCGTTTTGTTGTCTTTGATTTCATTTTCTGCCTTGTATATCTGATTACGAATCAGATCTTGGCGATATTTTATCGTGAAGGCTTGATTCCTTGCTGCTGGGTCGTGCGTTTTAATATTAGTATATTTTGGTAGCAGTCTTTCCTGTAGACATATATTATTAAATATGACCGAAAAAGTAAGATTAATAATTCTAACACGAATTTTCTCGATCTTTCTTATGTTTCTTTTCACTGTTGATGGTAATTGAAAAATCTATTCTCCAAAATTCATTTTTATTTCTAGTCTGACGCGACACTTGAACACGTTTCGTAATAACTTATTACATTTTCAAAGACTTTTAGTTTACACACACACAACTATTACCTGCAAATACTAAACAGAGTTCTTACTATGCTATGATTTAAACAGCTTTCATTTTTCATTTTATACCCGCATTTTGGGTGAGGTGATATGTTACAACAGTTTTGGATGAGGTGAACAAAACTTTCAACACAAGATAGAACACGAAACAATGGGTATTGAAGGTAAGAATGGAAGTAATTGCAGAGGGCCTATTGGCCCATATTTCTTGATGCTTCTATATTGGAGCGGAGTCTTGAAGTGGGTAGAATATAGTTGTGCATTAATTGGCTGTTGATTGCTGGTGTTGACTTCTTGATGTGTAGTGCCTCGCAGATGTCAAGCCGCCTGCTATCGCTGTATCTATCGATGATTTCTGTGTTGTTTGCTAAGATTTCTCTGGTGATGGTTTGGTTGTGGGAAGAGATTATATGTTCCTTAATGGAGCCCTGTTGCTTATGCATCGTTAATCGCCTGGAAAGAGATGTTGTTGTCTTGCCTATATACTGAGTTTTTTGAGGCTTACAGTCCCCAAGAGGGCATTTGAAGGCATAGACGACGTTGGTCTCTTTTAAAGCGTTCTGCTTTGTGTCTGGAGAGTTTCTCATGAGCAGGCTGGCCGTTTTTTTGGTTTTATAGTAAATCGTCAGTTGTATCTTCTCATTTTTGTCTGTAGGGATAACGTTTCTATTAACAATATCTTTCAGGACCCTTTCCTCCGTTTTATGAGCTGTGGAAAAGAAGTTCCTGTAAAATAGTCTAATAGGGGGTATAGGTGTTGTGTTAGTTGTCTCTTCAGAGGTTGCATGGCGTTTCACTTTCCTTCTTATGATGTCTTCCACGAAACCATTGGAGAAGCCGTTGTTGACTAGGACCTGCCATACCCTACAGAGATCTTGGTCGACTTGCTTCCATCCTGAGCTGTGGCTGAGAGCACGGTCGACATAAGCGTTAACAACACTCCTCTTGTACCTGTTTGGGCAGTCACTGTTGGCATTTAGGCACATTCCTATGTTTGTTTTCTTAGTGTAGACAGCAGTGTGGAAACCTCCGCTCCTTTCCATGACTCTGTTACATCTAGAAAGGGCAGCTTCCCATCCTTTTCCATCTCGTAAGTGAAACGCAACACAGAATTCTGCTCAAATGCCTCCTTCAGCTCCTGCAGATGTCTGACATCAGGTACCTGTGTAAACATACCTGCAGTATATGGCCGGTTTTAAGTTCATGTCGACTAAGACTTTTTGGTACTTTTTGGTACCTGATGTCAGACATCTGCAGGAGCTGAAGGAGGCATTCGAACGGAATTCTGTGTTGTGTTTTACTTACGAGATGGAGAAGGATGGGAAGCTGCCCTTTCTAGATGTAACAGTCATGGAAAAGGGCGGAGGTTTCCACACTGCAGTCTACACTAAGGAAACAAACATAGGAATGTGCCTCAATGCCAACAGTGACTGCCCCGACAGGTACAAGAGGAGTGTTGTTAACGGTTATGTCGACCGTGCTCTCAGCCACAGCTCAGATTCAGCTGTGTAATCATATTAAGTATTAAAGTCAGTAACCAAGTCATGACTTTACATCAACCCTACAACCAAGACTTCCTCAGTAACACACAAAACACCACATTCCCGCCCCCTCTCACTCTTGCATATTTGATACACCCCCTCTCACTCTTGCATATTTGATACACCCCCCTCTCACTCTTGCATAATAGATGCTTCCCGCCACCTCTCACTCTTGCATATTTGATACACCCCCTCTCACTCTTGCATAATAGATGCTTCCCGCCCCCTCTCACTCTTGCATATTAGATACTACCCCCTCTCACTCTTGCATATTTGATACACCCCCTCTCACTCTTGCATATTAGATACTCCCCCCCTCTCACTCTTGCATATTTGATACTTCCCTCCCCCTCTCACTCTTGAATATTAGATACTCCCCCTCTCACTCTTGCATATTAGATACTTCCCTCCCCCTCTCACTCTTACATATTAGATACTTCCCTCCCCCTCTCACTCTTGAATATTAGATACTCCCCCTCTCACTCTTACATATTAGATACTTCCCTCCCCCTCTCACTCTTGCATATTAGATACTCCCCCTCTCACTCTTGAATATTTGATACTCCCCCCTCTCACTCTTGAATATTTGATACTCCCCCCTCTCACTCTTACATATTAGATACTTCCTGCCCCCTCTCACTCTTGCATATGAGATACTCACCCTTCTAACTCTTGCATATTAGACACTCGCCCCGTCTCACTCTTGCATATTACATACATCCCTCTCTCACTCCTTCATATTAGATACTTTCCCTCTTCACTCTTGCATATTAGACACTTATCTCTCGCACTGTTGCATTTTAGATACTCCCCCTCTCACGTTGCAACCCGCTCTCACACAAGACAGCACATATATGACTTAATGCTTAAAGTCAATATGTTTAATAAGAATTAGTACATATGTGGTATATTCAAAGTTATATTTTTTTCAAGGCCCAAACTCTTCCTCACGTACCAATTTACGTCTCACAGTACCCGTCCATCGCCGTAGACAGCAGAATAGTCGTGATTGGTTCAATTATAATTAAAATTGTAGTTTTCATGTCCCACATGGGTTGTGAAATTTACCTGCTATTGTCCATGCTCTTAGACTATTACAGATCAGCTACATCCTATTGAAGGCTCGTAGTTTTGTTTTAAGAAATATTAGTTGTTCTTAGTAAATTATAATAAGCACTATAAATTATTACATAAAATAATAGTGCTTCACCAATCAACATTATATACACTAGTTTGTGCTTTTAAAATCTTTAAAGAATGTATTGTAGGATTGGCAACAGAAAACGATGTTACGTTGTAATGTCTATGGGATAAACTACTGCAAACAGTATGGTATTGCGTCTATTACCTACTGTAGGATGGATATAGGGTCCATTACCACCTGTTAGGTGGGTAAGGGGTCCACTACCACCTTTTAGGTGGGTAAGGGGTCCATACCACTTGTAGGATGGGTCTGGGCCCAACAATTGCCCATGGGATAGGTATGGGGTACACTACCACCTACTGGATTGGTATGGCGTCCACTACCGCCCACAGGATGGGTATGGGTTATCTTGAGATGATTTCGGGCCTTTTAGTGTCCCCGCGGCCCGGTCCTCGACCAGGCCTCCACCCCCAGGAAGCAGCCCGTGACAGCTGACTAACACCCAGCTACCTATTTTACTGCTAGGTAACACAGGCATAGGGTTTTTTTTTTTTTTTTTTATTATTATTATTTTCTACCACAGACGTGGCCACACATTTACAATGCTAACCAGCATATATACATTTTCTTCTGTCCTCCATGGACAGGGTTAGAGAAGTGTTAAACATACAGTTCAAGGGTTTATTGAACACTCAACCACAGAAGGTGATTCGGTGCTTTTAAAATGCTAAGCTAACCTACATACGTAAATACAAAGATACACAGATTTACGTACGCCCTACATAAAGTATTAGATGTGTCTTTTACATAGTGTCATTAATGTACATTCACAAAGGTGAAATGTAATTCTGATCAGCTTCCATATATGCTTTATACCCATACATATACATACACACACACACATACACATACATATATACACACATACATGCATTCACATACATTTGTCTCATTTACCCTGACAGGGTGAGGTAGCTGATAAAGAAACTAGTGTGCAATTAAGCACTTAATCACTGAAGGTGATGAAGGTGCTTTTACAAGCTCAGGTTATATAGTTACATCACATACATACATTGTATGATTGATACATTACATGGTCAATTTTGGATACAAGTCCAATATATCATCAAGTGTTCCAGTACTCATATAGTAACTACAGAGTTCAGCATACCTTAGCCCAGGAGGGCGAAAGTCAGTCAGTATGGGACATTCTACAATATAATGTTCAAGAGAGTGCATGCTTGGGTGGTAGGCATAGGGTGAAAGAAACTCTGCCCATTGTTTCTCTCCGGCGCCCGGGATCGAACCCGGGACCACAGGATCACAAGTCCAGCGTGCTGCCCGCTCGGCTGACCGGCTCTCTGGAGTCCACAATCACCCACAGGATGAAATTAAATTGTGTATACTACCGCCCACGTTTTAGGTATGACCTCCATTGCCGCCCACAGCATGAGTATATGGTCCAGTTCCGTCCACGGAATGGGTATATGGTTAACTACCACCGACAGGTTGGGTATATCGTCTACTACCGCCCACAGGATGGGTATGGGGTTAACTATTGGCATTGGCATTAACTGTTGGCATTCTTTCTAAGATCAGATATTATGTACCCCGCCCTGCCCTGGTGACGCTCTATTACTCCCTCATCTATCCATATCTCAACTATGGTATTTGTGCTTGGGGTTCTACTACCCAAAATCATTTACGTCCTCTAATTACTCAACACAAAGCTGCTATTAGGACAATATCCAACTCTAGCCCCAGACATCACTCGGTACCCCTACTCAAATCTCTGAATATGTTACATATTAAGTCACTGCACATTCTCTCATGTGTATTATACATATATAAAACGCTGAACTGTAATGCCAATCCTGACCTCAAAAGCTTCATTGAAGGTTGTAACAGAACCCATGAGCACCACACCAGAAACAAATACAGTTTTGATATTCCTAGAGTACGACTTAATCAAACTAGAAATGCTCTACAAATCAAGGGACCCAGAATGTGGAATGACCTTCCCAACCATGTTAAAGACTGTACCTCTCTCAACCAGTTTAAGATAAAAACTAAGCACTACCTAATAAATTCCCTGTAACCTACCTTACCCCTATATTGTCAACCCATTTCTGTTTTTTTAAACAACGCTGTTTGTCGACCTAATTGTATTTGTGCTGCTTTTTCTGCCATGTTCCCCCCCTTTTTATTTTTATTTGTTCTCAACACATTTCATACTTTAATCTCAATTAGTATTAAGTTTTAGTCTTTAATGTTTTTCCTGCCCGAAACGCTTTGCGTAATAGTGGCTTTAGTCATTGTATGTACTAGCTCTATCTATAAATCTATACATTATTGCAAAACCTCTTGTATGTATGTACTTTACCTGAATAAACATTTATTTATTTATTATTATTATTTATAACTACACCCATAGGACCCGTATGGTGTCCACTACCGTCCACAGGGCGGGTATTGGATCCATTACCGACCACAATATGCTTATGGGGTCAAGTACCACCCACAGGATAGGTATGGGGTCCACTACTGCCCACAGGATGGGTTTGGGGACCCTTGTCATCCACAGGATGGGTAAGGGGTCCACTACCGCCCACAGGATGGGTGTCGGGTCCACTACTGGCTACAGGATGGCTATGTGGTCACTACCACCCACAGGATGGGTTTGGGGACCACTGTCATCCACAGGATGGGTTTGGGGACGACTACCACCCACAGGGTGGGTATGCGGTCCACTTCCGCCCGCAGGATGGGTGTGGGGTCCACTACTGCACACAGGATACGTAAGGGATCCACAACCGCCCACAGGGTGGGTATGGGGGTTATCTTGAGAGGTTATCTTGAGATGATTTCGGGGCTTTAGTGTCCCCGCGGCCCGATCCTCGACCAGGCCTCCACCCCCAGGAAGCAGCCCGTGACAGCTGACTAACACCCAGGTACCTATTTTACTGCTAGGTAACAGGAGCATATGGTGAAAGAAACTCTGCCCATTGTTTCTCGCCGGCGCCTGGGATCGAACCCAGGACCACAGGATTACAAGCCCAGCGTGCTGTCCGCTCGGCCGACCGGCTCCCTTGGGGACCGTGGGGGCCACGTCCATTCCACAGAATGGGTATATGCTCCATTACCGCCCACAGAATGAGTATAGGGCCCACTACCCCCCCACAGGGTGGGTATGAGGGGGCCACTACTACCCACAGTATGGGTATGAGGTCACTATACCACCCACAGGATGGGTATGGGGTCCACTACCACCCACAGGATAAGTATGGGGGTCCACTTCCACCTACAAAATGGGTATGGGGTCTATTAGCACCCACAAGATGGGTATAGGGTCCACTAACACCCATAAGATGAGTATGGGGTGCACTAGCACCCACAAGTTGGGTATGGGGTCCACTAACACCCACAAGTTGGGTATGGGGTCCATTACCAACCACAGGATGGGTATGGGGTCCACTACCACCCACTAGATAGGTATGGGGTCCACTAGCATCCACAAGATGTGTATGGGGTCCACTACCTCCCACAGGATGGGTATGGGGTTCACTCCAACACACAGGATGGGTATGATGTCCAATACTGCCCACAAGATTGGTATGGGGTCCACTACCGCCCACAGGATGGGTATGGGGTCCACTATCATCAACAGGATGAGTATATTGGGTTCACTCCCTTCCACAGGATGGGTATGGGATCCACTATCACTCACGGGCTGGGGTATGGGGGTAACTACAGCTCAAGGACAGAAATAAATTCCACTACTTCCTACGCGGTGTTGGTAGTGGTGGTGGTGTTGGTAGTGGTGGTGGTGGTGTTGGTAGTGGTGGTGGTGTTGGTAGTGGTGGTGGTGTTGGTAGTGGTGGTGGTGTTGGGAGTGGTGGTGGTGTTGGTAGTGGTGGTGGTGTTGGTAGTGGTGGTGGTGTTGGTAGTGGTGGTGGTGTTGGGAGTGGTGGTGGTGTTGGGAGTGGTGGTGGTGTTGGTAGTGGTGGTGGTGTTGGTAGTGGTGGTGGTGTTGGTAGTGGTGGTGGTGTTGGTAGTGGTGGTGGTGTTGGTAGTGGTGGTGGTGTTGGTAGTGGTGGTGGTGTTGGGAGTGGTGGTGGTGTTGGGAGTGGTGGTGGTGTTGGGAGTGGTGGTGGTGTTGGTAGTGGTAGTGGTGTTTGGAGTGGTGGTGGTGTTGGTAGTGGTAGTGGTGTTGGGAGTGGTGGTGGTGTTGGGAGTGGTGGTGGTGTTGGTAGTGGTGGTGGTGTTGGTAGTGGTGGTGGTGTTGGTAGTGGTGGTGGTGTTGGTAGTGGTGGTGGTGTTGGTAGTGGTGGTGGTGTTGGTAATGGTGGTGGTGTTGGTAGTGGTGGTGGTGTTGGGAGTGGTGGTGGTGTTGGGAGTGGTGGTGGTGTTGGGAGTGGTGGTGGTGATGGGAGTGGTGGTGGTGTTGGGAGTGGTGGTGGTGTTGGTAGTGGTGGTGGTGTTGGTAGTGGTGGTGGTGTTGGTAGTGGTGGTGGTGTTGGGAGTGGTGGTGGTGTTGGTAGTGGTGGAGGTGTTGGGAGTGGTGGTGGTGTTGGTAGTGGTGGTGGTGTTGGTAGTGGTGGTGGTGTTGGTAGTGGTGGTGGTGTTGGGAGTGGTAGTGGTGTTGGTAGTGGTGGTGGTGTTGGTAGTGGTGGTGGTGTTGGTAGTGGTAGTGGTGTTGGTAGTGGTGGTGGTGTTGGTAGTGGTGGTGGTGTTGGTAGTGGTGGTGGTGTTGGGAGTGGTAGTGGTGTTGGTAGTGGTGGTGGTGTTGGTAGTGGTGGTGGTGTTGGTAGTGGTGGTGGTGTTGGTAGTGGTGGTGGTGTTGGTAGTGGTGGTGGTGTTGGTAGTGGTGGTGGTGTTGGTAGTGGTGGTGGTGTTGGTAGTGGTGGTGGTGTTGGGAGTGGTAGTGGTGTTGGTAGTGGTGGTGGTGTTGGTAGTGGTGGTGGTGTTGGTAGTGGTAGTGGTGTTGGTAGTGGTGGTGGTGTTGGTAGTGGTGGTGGTGTTGGTAGTGGTGGTGGTGTTGGGAGTGGTAGTGGTGTTGGTAGTGGTGGTGGTGTTGGTAGTGGTGGTGGTGTTGGTAGTGGTGGTGGTGTTGGTAGTGGTGGTGGTGTTGGTAGTGGTGGTGGTGTTGGTAGTGGTGGTGGTGTTGGGAGTGGTGGTGGTGTTGGGAGTGGTGGTGGTGTTGGTAGTGGTGGTGGTGTTGGTAGTGGTGGTGGTGTTGGGAGTGGTGGTGGTGTTGGTAGTGGTAGTGGTGTTGGTAGTGGTGGTGGTGTTGGTAGTGGTGGTGGTGTTGGGAGTGGTGGTGGTGTTGGGAGTGGTGGTGGTGTTGGTAGTAGTGGTGGTGTTGGTAGTGGTGGTGGTGTTGGGAGTGGTGGTGGTGTTGGGAGTGGTAGTGGTGTTGGTAGTGGTAGTGGTGTTGGTAGTGGTGGTGGTGTTGGTAGTGGTGGTGGTGTTGGGAGTGGTGGTGGTGTTGGGAGTGGTAGTGGTGTTGGTAGTGGTAGTGGTGTTGGTAGTGGTGGTGGTGTTGGTAGTGGTGGTGGTGTTGGGAGTGGTGGTGGTGTTGGGAGTGGTGGTGGTGTTGGGAGTGGTGGTGGTGTTGGGAGTGGTGGTGGTGTTGGTAGTGGTGGTGGTGTTGGTAGTGGTGGTGGTGTTGGTAGTGGTGGTGGTGTTGGGAGTGGTGGTGGTGTTGGTAGTGGTGGTGGTGTTGGTAGTGGTGGTGGTGTTGGGAGTGGTGGTGGTGTTGGTAGTGGTGGTGGTGTTGGTAGTGGTGGTGGTGTTGGGAGTGGTGGTGGTGTTGGTAGTGGTGGTGGTGTTGGTAGTGGTGGTGGTGTTGGGAGTGGTGGTGGTGTTGGGAGTGGTGGTGGTGTTGGTAGTGGTGGTGGTGTTGGGAGTGGTGGTGGTGTTGGTAGTGGTGGTGGTGTTGGTAGTGGTGGTGGTGTTGGGAGTGGTGGTGGTGTTGGGAGTGGTGGTGGCGTTGGGAGTAGTGGTGGTGTTGGGAGTGGTGGTGGTGTTGGGAGTGGTTGTGGTGTTGGGAGTGGTGGTGGTGTTGGGAGTGGTGGTGGTGTTGGGAGTGGTGGTGGTGTTGGGAGTGGTGGTGGTGTTGGGAGTGGTGGTGGTGTTGGGAGTGGTGGTGGTGTTGGGAGTGGTGGTGGTGTTGGGAGTGGTGATGGTGTTGGGAGTGGTGGTGGTGTTGGTAGTGGTGGTGGTGTTGGGAGTGGTGGTGGTGTTGGGAGTGGTGGTGGTGTTGGGAGTGGTGGTGGTGTTGGGAGTGGTGGTGGTGTTGGTAGTGGTGGTGGTGTTGGGAGTGGTGGTGGTGTTGGGAGTGGTGATGGTGTTGGGAGTGGTGGTGGTGTTGGGAGTGGTGGTGGTGTTGGGAGTGGTGATGGTGTTGGGAGTGGTGGTGGTGTTGGAGTGGTGGTGGTGTTGGTAGTGGTGATGGTGTTGGTAGTGGTGGTGGTGTTGGTAGTGGTGGTGGTGTTGGTAGTGGTGATGGTGTTGGGAGTGGTGGTGGTGTTGGTAGTGGTGGTGGTGTTGGGAGTGGTGGTGGTGTTGGGAGTGGTGGTGGTGTTGGTAGTGGTGATGGTGTTGGTAGTGGTGGTGGTGTTGGTAGTGGTGGTGGTGTTGGTAGTGGTGGTGGTGTTGGTAGTGGTGGTGGTGTTGGTAGTGGTGGTGGTGTTGGTAGTGGTGTTGGTGTTGGTAGTGGTGATGGTGTTGGGAGTGGTGATGATGTTGGTAGTGGTGGTGGTGTTGGTAGTGGTGGTGGTGTTGGGAGTGGTGGTGGTGTTGGGAGTGGTGATGGTGTTGGGAGTGGTGGTGGTGTTGGGAGTGGTGGTGGTGTTGGGAGTGGTGGTGGTGTTGGGAGTGGTGGTGGTGTTGGGAGTGGTGGTGGTGTTGGGAGTGGTGGTGGTGTTGGGAGTGGTGGTGGTGTTGGGAGTGGTGGTGGTGTTGGGAGTGGTGGTGGTGTTGGGAGTGGTGGTGGTGTTGGGAGTGGTGGTGGTGTTGGGAGTGGTGGTGGTGTTGGGAGTGGTGGTGGTGTTGGGAGTGGTGGTGGTGTTGGGAGTGGTGGTGGTGTTGGGAGTGGTGGTGGTGTTGGGAGTGGTGGTGGTGTTGGGAGTGGTGGTGGTGTTGGGAGTGGTGGTGGTGTTGGGAGTGGTGGTGGTGTTGGGAGTGGTGGTGGTGTTGGGAGTGGTGGTGGTGTTGGTAGTGGTGGTGGTGTTGGTAGTGGTGGTGGTGGTGTTGGTAGTGGTGGTGGTGGTGTTGGTAGTGGTGGTGGTGTTGGTAGTGGTGGTGGTGTTGGTAGTGGTGGTGGTGGTGTTGGTAGTGGTGGTGGTGGTGTTGGTAGTGGTGGTGGTGGTGTTGGTAGTGGTGGTGGTGGTGTTGGTAGTGGTGGTGGTGTTGGTAGTGGTGGTGGTGGTGGGAGTGGTGGTGGTGTTGGGAGTTACAAGCAGAATGTTGAATTTCAAGAGAGAACAAGTATATACTATGCCTTATGCACTAATACGCACAGCGTTTTGGGCAAGATCTGGGAAAAACCTTAAAAACTAAGACTTAAGACTAATTGAGATCAACAGCATGAACTGAACTGACATATGTTGACATTTAGGAGATAAGGTAAGTTATAATCCAATTTCTTTCTTTATTATGCACCCCATACCCATCCCGAGGGCGGTGGTGTAAAGGATTACAGAGGCACATAATCGGTTCAGGAACTGAACCCTCTTGTTCGTTTAGCTAAGCAAATAACAATCTTTTGACGCTAGTTACACAATTATTAATGTTATATATACATGTACACATACTTATACATGTATGTACATATATATACATATACATATATACACTTACACATACATATTCAATCACCTACACAAATACACACATCAATAATGTTTTGTGTCACAAGTGATCAACAAGAGGCTCACAACAGTCACTATACAAGGCACTTTACATCTATGGTGAGTCACACAGTTACTAGTCTTGCTCCACACCCACCCAACTGGGCGGCAGCTTTACAGTCATGTGCTCCACACCCACCCAACTGGGCGGCAGCTTTACAGTCATGTGCTCCACACCCACCCAACTTGGCGGCATCTTTACTGTCATGTGCTCCACACCCACCCAACTGGGCGGCAGCTTTACAGTCATGTGCATGCATTACTTACAGTAAGCAAATTTTGGATACTTCGCTAAGATTTCGGGCAGCACATCATTATGAATGAAGTACTTATAAACATTTCATGGACACTATTGATGGTGTTATCTCTAAAGTTCCGCGATTTTTTCACATTCCATTATATATTGACGCAAAGTATGCGAATAGTTCTGCTGACAGAGTTTACACTTAGTCAAATCTACATCATCAGATGTTACAAACTCCCAGAGGTACTTGTAGCTGAGCCTAAACCTAGCAGTGGTAAGATCTAGAAGTCTGCTAACATTATTGGATGACCCATAGACGAGCGATTCATCAAATTTTATACAATAATGTGAAATTGAGAGTCAGTTTAGTAACATAAATTGGTAAATCATAAATATTGTAAGTTAAGAATCTGATGCATGTGTGTGTGTGTTTGGGGGGGGGGGGGGGGTGCGATACCCTAGGTAAGTGAGAGTGGAAAGCAACCTTAGACGTTCTGCGGTCAATGTGGGGGGGGGGGGGAGGGTGGGAGTGGTGGTATGTATGCATGTATGTATGTATGTATTCCCAATCACGTTAAAGACTCCCCCTCTATCATCCAGTTTAAGAGAAAAACAACTATGTACTAAATAATCGACTCCTTGTAACTTTAATTATGCTGACCTTCCTATCTGTATTCAGACTGAGCCTACCATCATTAAAGGTGATTATAACGCTAGACATAGGAATATTGGTAATTCGCAGTTCAGTAATCGTAGCGGCAACCAACTAGTGTCACTATTAGGTAGTCACGATGATGCACAGATTGTGGGTGACCTTGAACCGACGAATATCTACAGGGGTATTCTTGATCAATGTCTCAATGTCAACGTCTCCCACACCGTGTGCGCCTCGTCAATAGTGCCAGATATGGCGTCTGATTATCTGGGCATATTAACCACTGTAAACATAAGAAGCTCTATCCTCCCTGGTGGAGTGTTCAAGCGGAAGAGGCTGGCTGTGCCCATCGATCAACGAGACAATTTTGTTGCTCATGTGTTAGAATGGTGCAGTTCATCTGAGCCTTCATCAGTTAAAGATTTTAACAATGAGCTCGCAGGTACTATCGAGCAGTTTATAGAATCACTTGATCCATCGTCCAGGCCACGTAACCCAAATTACACTTGTCATTGCACTTATGCTTATTGTAAAGATTCTAAATTGCATGCACTAAAACGCACCGCCAGAATAATTGGACTAGCTTATAGAAGGACCCGCACTGCTGAAATGCTTCGGCTCTTTCAAGCGGCTCTGGCTAAGGCCAGGGAACGTAGGGTGGAGCTGAGGCAGACAGATTGGGAAACTTTGTCCGTGGTCTCAATTCTCACACGCCACTAAGTCGGGCATGGAAGGATATCAACAAGATCAAAGGGAAAAATGCTGCAGAGATCTCGTACCCTAATCCTCTGTACAGAGCAAATGAGCTTGTTGATGCTTGGGCCACGACTTCCAGCTTTGACAGTCTTCCTCTACCCTCACAGAATGAGTTAAATGATAGATATACTGATAGGGCAAGGCTCCTTGACTTCATGCGTCATCAAGAGGATGACTGTGACATGCTTTTTACTGAATACGAACTAGATTCTGCTCTACATAAAGACAAAGCTACATCACCCGGGGAGGATGGAGTTACTGACGGCATACTGCATATGCTTCTGCTAGTTCCAGGGAAGCCCTTGCTTCAATTGTATAATATGAGTTATGTAACTGGGGAGCTTCCTAAGTCATGGACCAACAGTCTTATTATTCCCATTCCTAAACCTCACCAGCCGAGTGCTTTTCGCCCAATCTCCTCACTAGTTGTCTCTATAAGTGTCTTGAGAGGATGGTTCTCAACCGTCTCCTTTACAAAATTAATAACATGTTGTCTCCCCAGATATATGGCTTTATGCATGGAAAGAGTGTATATCACTGTATTACCACATTCCTCACCCTGCATACTGATAGGTCATATACCACTTTCCTAGATCTTAAGTCAGCCTTTGACATTGCTAACCCACACGTCATTCTGAGCGAACTTGCTAAAATAAATGTTGGAGGATGGCTTCCAAGGTGGATAAGAGGCTATCTATCCAACAGGAAGTCTTCTGTACTGTTCCAAGGGCATAGGAGTGTAACGAGAGATTTTGAACTTGGCACTCCACAGGGAGGTGTCCTCAGTCCTACTCTGTTCAATGTCTTAATCAATGCACTTTTAAACTTAGTAACTAGAAGGTCCAGCGAACACATCATTAGCTATGTGGATGATATACTGATCCACACCAATGGGTATACCAACACCCAAAATGTTCTTAACTACAACTTGACATGTATTGTACACATGTCAGGAACTATGCTTAGTCACCTCAGTAGAGAAAACAAAGATCCTGAACCGACGCCCACCCAGACGGGGTGAGGCCGACGCCCACCTAGACGGGGTGAGGCCGACGCCCACCTAGACGGGGTGAGGCCGACGCCCACCCAGACGGGGTGGGGCCGTTCGCAAAATGCAGCTGGATGATGGCTCTCTACTCGACTATGTAACCAGATACAAATACCTTGGTCTTGAGGTTCTACTGTACCGCAATGTTGTAGCCAGACTGGGTCGCCAATGTAGAGAGAGGTTCCGTGCTCTCAAGGCTGTGGCAGGCTATCTTCCAAGCTATTGCGGAAATGTGAGAATTGGAAAAAATGATGTATCTCTCATATATAAGGTCTCTGATTGATTATGCTGCACCCATGCTTGCTCTAGTGCCTGAGAGAATGCTTGGAAGGCTGGAAAAGATGCAAAACGAAGCCATGAGGATTATCCTCGGATGCCCCCGTACAACTAAATTACTGAACTTGAGGAAGGAACTGGATATTTCATGTGTATGTGATCGTATCACTGAAATTAATGCTTTAATTGCTATCAAGATGCTTAGGCTAACCCACCCTAACCCCTGCACTGAAGCCCTCCAAGCCTTCTTCCTTGAAGGTCAGCATCCCTCCAAATGGATTACCAAAACTGTCATTATGCTCAGAATGTATAATATTCACCACCTCTACCAAGAGAGACAACAACGACACTTTCCTGCCCCATGGGATATCACTCCTTTCCAAATTACTGTCCCCCATTTCCTACCCAAGAAACTGATTAAAGAACAAGCCTTGTTTCGACAAGAAGCAAAGTACAAAGTACAATTCATGTGTATGTGATCGTATCACTGAAATTAATGCTTTAATTGCTATCAAGATGCTTAGGCTAGCCCTCCCTAACCCCTGCATTGAAGCCCTCCAAGCCTTCTTCCTTGAAGGTCAGCATCCCTCCAAATGGATTACCAAAACTGTCATTATGCTCAGAATGTATAATATTCACCACCTCTACCAAGAGAGACAACAACGACACTTTCCTGCCCCATGGGATATCACTCCTTTCCAAATTACTGTCCCCCATTTCCTACCCAAGAAACTGATTAAAGAACAAGCCTTGTTTCGACAAGAAGCAAAGTACAATGCCTTAAGCCAAATTGATGCTTTAGTCAGAGAGCGCTCCCTTTCCCAGATTATTTACACTGATGGATCCTTGCATCATTCCCATGGTGCAGCTGGAAGTGCAGTTGTTGTGACAGGGAGAGATGGTTCCTTCTCCCATGAGTGTGGAGCGCGTCTCAGTAACTGGGCCTCCACTCTTCAAACAGAATTGGTTACCATAATCCTTGCACTCGAGCGTGTATATGAATCCAAAGTTGGCACGCTAATTGTAAGTGACTCCTTGTCATCCTTGACTGCCCTCAGCTCCCCAAGGCATAACTGTGACGTGCTTATCTCTGAAGCTAGACACAGATATAATGAAATATTCAATGATGGAGTCAGAGTCTGTCTTCTGTGGATTCCTTCCCATATTGGTCTCCGAATGCATGATAGAACTGATGAGTTAGCGAAGACTTTTGCTCGTAAAGAGGGAATTGATTACCAACTTGGACTGCCTTTGAGCAGCCGGAGGGCAGCAATATTCGGGAACATAAACTGAATTTCGGAGACTTGAGGCAAAGTGAAATTCACACCAGTTCCTCCATCTATCATCATTCTATTATGCAGGAAGAACCGCACGTCTATGGGTCATCCAGTAAGGTTAGCAGACTTTTAGATGTTACCACTGCTAGGCTTAGGCTCGGCTACAAGTACCTCTGGGAGTTTGTAACATCTGCTGATGTAGATTTGACTAAATGTAAACTCTGTCAGCAGAACTACTCGCATACTTTGCGTCATTATATAATGAAATGCGAAAAATTCACGGAATTAAGAGATAACACCATCAATAGTGTCCAAGAAATGTGTAAGTACTTCATTCATAATGATGTGCTGACCGAAATCTTAGCGAAGTATCCAAAATTTGCTTACTGTAGGTAATGCATGCACACGACTGTAAAGCTGCCGCCCAGTTGGGTGGGTTTGGAGCACATGACAGTAAAGATGCCGCCAAGTTGGGTGGGTGTGGAGAACATGACTGTAAAGCTGCCGCCCAGTTGGGTGGGTGTGGAGCACATGACAGTAAAGCTGCCGCCCAGTTGGGTGGGTGTGGAGCACATGACTGTAAAGCTGCCGCCCAGTTGGGTGGGTGTGGAGCAAGACTAGTAACTGTGTGACTCACCATAGATGCAAAGTGCCTTGTATAGTGACTGTTGTGAGCCTCTTGTTGAATCACTTGTGACACAAAAGATTATTGATGTGTGTATTTGTGTAGGTGATTGAATATGTATGTGCAAGTGTATATATGTATATGTATATATATGTACATACATGTATAATTATGTGTACATGTATATATAACATTAATAATTTTGTAACTAGCGTCAAAAGATTGTTATTTGGTTAGCTAAACGAACTAGAGGGTTCAGTTCCTGAACCGATTATGTGCCTCTGTAATCCTTAATATTTACACCACCGCCCACGGGATGGGTATGGGGTGCATAATAAAGAAAGAAATTGAATTATAACTTACCTTATCTCCTAAATGTCAACATATGTCAGTTCAGTTCATGCTGTTGATCTCAATTAGTCTTAAGTCTTAGTTTTTAAGGTTTTCCCAGATCTTGCCCAAAACGCTGTGCGTATTAGTGCATAAGGCATAGTATATACTTGTTCTCTCTTGAAATTCAACATTCTGCTTGTAACTCCCAACACCACCACCACTCCCACCACCACCACCACTACCAACACCACCACCACTACCAACACCACCACCACCACTACCAACACCACCACCACCACTACCAACACCACCACCACCACTACCAACACCACCACCACTACCAACACCACCACCACCACTACCAACACCACCACCACCACTACCAACACCACCACCACCACTACCAACACCGCGTGGGAAGTAGTGGAATTTATATCTATCCTTGAGTTGTAGTTGACCCCATACCCCAGCCCGTGAGTGATAGTGGACCCCATACCCGTCCTGTGAACGGGAGTGGATCCAATATACTCATCCTGTTGGTGATAGTGGACCCCATACCCATCCTGTGGGTGGTAGTGCACCCCATACCAATCTTTTGGGCGGTAGTGGACCCCATGCCCATCCTGTGGGTGGTATAGTGACCTCATACCCTTACTGTGGGTAGTAGTGGCCCCCTCATACCCACCCTGTCGCGGGTAATGGACCCCATACTCATTCTGTGGGCGGTAGTGGAGCATATACCCATCATGTGGAATGGACGTGGCCCCCATACCCACCCTGTGGGCGGTTGTGGATCCCTTACGTATCCTGTGGGCAGTAGTGGACCCCACACCCATCCTGCGGGCGGAAGTGGACCGCATACCCACCCTGTGGGTGGTAGTGGTCCCCATACGCGTCCTATGGATGAAGTTATAAATAATAATAATAAATAAATAAATGTTTATTCAGGTAAGGTACATACATACAAGAGGTTTTACAAAAATTGATAGATTTATAGATAGAGCTGGTACATACAATGCCTAAAGCCACTATTACGCAAAGCGTTTTGGGCAGGAAAAACATTAAAGACTAAAACTTAATACTAATTGAGATTAAAGTATGAAATGTGTTGAGAACAAATAAAAATAAAAAGGGGGGGAACATGGCAGAAAAAGCAGCACAAATACAATTAGGTCGACAAACAGCGTTGTTTAAAAAAACAGAAATGGGTTGACAATAGAGGGGTAAGGTAGGTTACAGGGAATTTATTAGGTAGTGCTTAGTTTTTATCTTTAACTAGTTGAGAGAGGTACAGTCTTTAACATGATTGGGAAGGTCATTCCACATTCTGGGTCCCTTGATTTGTAGACCATTTCTAGTTTGATTAAGTCGTACTCTAGGAATATCAAAACTGTATTTGTTTCTGGTGTGGTGCTCATGGGTTCTGTTACAACCTTCAATGAAGCTTTTGAGGTCAGGATTGGCATTACAGTTCAGCGTTTTATATATGTATAATACACATGAGAGAATGTGCAGTGACTTAATATGTAACATATTCAGAGATTTGAGTAGGGGTACCGAGTGATGTCTGGGGCTAGAGTTGGATATTGTCCTAATAGCAGCTTTGTGTTGAGTAATTAGAGGACGTAAATGATTTTGGGTAGTAGAACCCCAAGCACAAATACCATAGTTGAGATATGGATAGATGAGGGAGTAATAGAGCGTCACCAGGGCAGGGCGGGGTACATAATATCTGATCTTAGAAAGAATGTCAACAGTTAATGCCAATGCCAATAGTTAACCCCATACCCATCCTGTGGGCGGTAGTAGACGATATACCCAACCTGTCGGCGGTAGTTAACTATATACCCATTCCGTGGACGAAACTGGACCCTATACTCATGCTGTGGGCGGCAATGGAGGCCATACCCATCCTGTGGGCGGTAGTAGACACAATTTAATTTCATCCTGTGGGTGATTGTGGACTCCAGAGAGCCGGTCAGCCGAGCGGGCAGCACGCTGGACTTGTGATCCTGTGGTCCCGGGTTCGATCCCGTTCGCCGGAGAGAAACAATGGGCAGAGTTTCTTTCACCCTATGCCTGTGTTACCTAGCAGTAAAATAGGTAGCTGGGTATTAGTCAGCTGTCACGGGCTGCTTCCTGGGGGTGGAGGCCTGGTCGAGGACCGGGCCGCGGGGACACTAAAAGCCCCGAAATCATCTCAAGATAACCCATACCCATCCTGTGGGCGGTAATAAACACAATTTAATTTCATCCTGTGGATGATTGTGGACCCCCATACCCATCCTGTGGGCTGTATAGTGGACGCCACACACATCCTTTGAGCGATAGTAGAACATATACCCATCCAGTAGGCAGTAGTGGACCCCATTCTCATCCTGAAGATGATAGTGGACCCCAAACCCATCCTGTGGGCAGTAGTAGACCTCATACTCATCCTGTAGAAGATAGCGAACCCCCAAACCCATCCTGTGGGCAGTAGTAGACCCCATACCCAACATGCAGGCGGTAGTGGACGCCATACAAATCCTGTGTGTGATAGTGGACGCCATACCAATCCAGTAGGCGGTAGTGGACCCCATACCTATCCCATGGGCAATTGTTGGGCCCAGACCCATCCTACAAGTGGTATGGACCCCTTACCCACCTAACAGGTCGTAGCAGACCCTATACCCATCCTACAGTAGGTAATAGATGCTATTCCATCCTGTTTGCTGTAGTTTACCCCATAGACATTCCAACGTAACATCGTTTTCTGTTGACGTTCCTACAATACATTCTTTAAAGATTTAAAAAGCACAAACTAGTGTATATAATGTTGATTGGTGAAGCACTATCATTTTGTGTAATAATTTATAGTGCTTATAATTTACTAAGAACAACTAATATTTCTCAAAACAAAACTACGAACCTTCAATAGGATGTAGCTGATCTGTAATATTCTAAGAGTCTAAGAATATTTAACAGTCTCCGTGGTGTAGTGGTAAGACACTCGCTTGTCGTTCCGCGAGCGCTTTGTCATGGGTTCGTATCCTGGCCGGGGAGGATTTACTGGGCGCAATTCCTTAACTGTAGCCTCTGTTTAACTCAACAGTAAAATGTGTACTTGGTTGTAACAACGATTCTTCGCGGCGGGGATCGTATTCCAGGGACCTGCCCGAAACGCTAAGCGTACTAGTGGCTGTACAAGAATGTAACAACTCTTGCATATAACTCAAAAAAAAAAAAAAAAAGCATGGACAACAGTAGGTAAATTTCACAACCCATGTGGGACCTGAAAAATACAATTTTCATTATAATTGAACCAATCACGACTATTCTGCTGTCTACGGCGATGGACGGGTACTGTGAGACGTAAATTGTTACGTGAGGAAGAGTTTGGGCCTTGAAAAAAATGTAACTTGGAATATACCACATATGTACTAATTCTTATTAAACATATTGACTTTAAGCATTAAGTCATATATGTGCTGTCTTGTGTGAGAACGGGTTGGCACCTCAGGGGTCAGGCGGCATGTGCACCTCAGGGGTCAGGCGGCATGTGCACCTCAGGGGTCAGGCGGCATGTGCACCTCAGGGGTCAGGTGGCATGTGCACCTCAGGGGTCAGGCGGCATGTGCACCTCAGTGGTCAGGTGGCATGTGCACCTCAGGGGTCATGCGGCATGTGCACCTCAGGGGTCAGGCGGCATGTGCACCTCAGTGGTCAGGTGGCATGTGCACCTCAGGGGTCATGCGGCATGTGCACCTCAGGGGTCAGGCGGCATGTGCACCTCAGGGGTTAGGCGGCATGTGCACCTCAGGGGTCAGGCGGCATGTGCACCTCAGGGGTCAGGCGACATGTGCACCTCAGGGGTCAGGCGGCATGTGCACCTCAGGGGTCAGGCGGCATGTGCACCTCAGGGGTCAGGCATCATGTGCACCTCAGGGGTCAGGCGGCATGTGCACCTCAGGGGTCAGGCGGCATGTGCACCTCAGGGGTCAGGCGGCATGTGCACCTCAGGGGTCATGCGACATGTGCACCTCAGGGGTCAGGCGGCATGTGCACCTCAGGGGTCATGCGGCATGTGCACCTCAGGGGTCATGCGACATGTGCACCTCAGGGGTCATGCGACATGTGCACCTCAGGGGTCATGCGACATGTGCACCTCAGGGGTCAGGCGGCATGTGCACCTCAGGGGTCAGGCGGCATGTGCACCTCAGTGGTCAGGTGGCATGTGCACCTCAGGGGTCAGGCGGCATGTGCACCTCAGGGGTCATGCGACATGTGCACCTCAGGGGTCATGCGACATGTGCACCTCAGGGGTCAGGCGGCATGTGCACCTCAGGGGTCAGGCGGCATGTGCACCTCAGGGGTCATGCGACATGTGCACCTCAGGGGTCAGGCGGCATGTGCACCTCAGGGGTTATGCGGCATGTGCACCTCAGGGGTCATGCGACATGTGCACCTCAGGGGTCATGCGACATGTGCACCTCAGGGGTCAGGCGGCATGTGCACCTCAGGGGTCAGGCGGCATGTGCACCTCAGGGGTCATGCGGCATGTGCACCTCAGGGGTCAGGCGGCATGTGCACCTCAGGGGTCAGGCGGCATGTGCACCTCAGGGGTCAGGCGGCATGTGCACCACAGGGGTCAGGCGGCATGTGCACATACTCATCATCGCAGCGTTTAACAAACAACTTCTGGCCGGTGGGCAGCTACCAAACATCGCCGCTGGTAAAAGATGCTACAAAGTTAGCCATTTATATATTAATAACCTGTACTGATGACTTGTGTTGGTGGTCGTGGTTCGCGCTCATTCCCAACTCCAGCACAACAATGTGTTCTTTTCATGTACCAAACGCCTCGCTCTCCCCAATTTCGCTGTCTGTCCGGTATAAATTGGATTGTTAATTTCCATATTGTCCACAGTCACAACTGCGATTTCTGTGCTGCCGGCAATTTCCATCGAACAAAAATTTGTTGTTTTTATCGATTGTAACAGAGCGTTGTTGTTTTATTTGACAATATTATTAGTTTTAAAATGTTCTCGTTGGCTCCGTGTGTACTTTATGCTGGGATATTCCTCGACTGTTGTCATGGGCGCATCACTACTGTCATGGGCGCATCACTGCTGTCATGGGAGCATCACTGTTGTCATGGGAGCATCACTGTTGTCATGGGAGCATCACTGTTGTCATGGGAGCATCACTGCTGTCATGGGAGCATCACTGTTGTCATGGGAGCATCACTGTTGTCATGGGAGCATCACTGTTGTCATGGGAGCATCACTGCTGTCATGGGAGCATCACTGTTGTCATGGGAGCATCACTGTTGTCATGGGAGCATCACTGTTGTCATGGGAGCATCACTGTTGTCATGGGAGCATCACTACTGTCATGGGAGCATCACTGCTGTCATGGGAGCATCACTACTGTCATGGGAGCATCACTGCTGTCATGGGAGCATCACTGTTGTCATGGGAGCATCACTACTGTCATGGGCGCATCACTGTTGTCATGGGAGCATCACTGTTGTCATGAGAGCATCACTACTGTCATGGGAGCATCACTACTGTCATGGGAGCATCACTGCTGTCATGGGAGCATCACTACTGTCATGGGAGCATCACTGCTGTCATGGGAGCATCACTACTGTCATGGGAGCATCACTGCTGTCATGGGAGCATCACTACTGTCATGGGAGCATCACTGCTGTCATGGGAGCATCACTACTGTCATGGGAGCATCACTACTGTCATGGGAGCATCACTACTGTCATGGGAGCATCACTGCTGTCATGGGAGCATCATTATTGTCATGGGAGCATCACCGCTGTCATGGGAGCATCACTGTTGTCATGGGAGCATCACTGTTGTCATGGGAGCATCACTGTTGTCATGGGAGCATCACTGATGTCATGGGAGCATCACTGATGTCATGGGAGCATCACTGTTGTCATGGGAGCATCACTACTGTCATGGGAGCATCAATACTGTCATGGGAGCATCACTGTTGTCATGGGAGCATCACTGTTGTCATGAGAGCATCACTGTTGTAATGGGAGCATCACTGTTGTCATGGGAGCATCATTACTATCATGGGAGCATCATTACTGTCATGGGAGCATCACTGTTGTCATGGGAGCATCATTACTATCATGGGAGCATCACTGTTGTCATGGGAGCATCACTACTATCATGGGAGCATCACTGTTGTCATGGGAGCATCACTGTTGTCATGGGAGCATCACTACTGTCATGGGAGCATCACTGTTGTCATGGGAGCATCACTGATGTCATGGGAGCATCACTGATGTCATGGGAGCATCACTGTTGTCATGGGAGCATGACTACTGTCATGGGAGCATCATTACTGTCATGGGAGCATCACTGTTGTCATGGGAGCATCACTGTTGTCATGGGAGCATCACTACTGTCATGGGAGCATCATTACTGTCATGGGAGCATCACTGTTGTCATGGGAGCATCACTGATGTCATAGGAGCATCACTGTTGTCATGGGAGCATCACTGTTGTCATGGGAGCATCACTACTGTCATGGGAGCATCATTACTGTCATGGGAGCATCACTGTTGTCATGGGAGCATCACTGTTGTCATGGGAGCATCACTGTTGTCATGGGAGCATCACTGTTGTCATGGGAGCATCACTACTGTCATGGGAGCATCATTACCGTCATGGGAGCATCACTGTTGTCATGGGAGCATCACTGTTGTCATGGGAGCATCACTATTATCATGGGAGCATCACTGTTGTCATGGGAGCATCACCGTTGTCATGGGAGCATCACTACTGACATGGGAGCATCAATACTGTCATGGGAGCATCACTGTTGTCATGGGAGCACCACTGTTGTCATGGGAGCATCACTGTTGTCATGGGAGCACCACTTCTGTCATGGGAGCATCACTGTTGTCATGGGAGCATCAGTGCTGTCATGGGAGCATCATTACTGTCATGGGAGCATCATTACTGTCATGGGAGCATCACTACTGTCATGGGAGCACCACTGTTGTCATGGGAGCATCAGTGATGTCATGGGAGCATCACTGTTGTCATGGGAGCATCACTGCTGTCATGGGAGCATCAATACTGTCAAGGGAGTATCAATTCTGTCATGGGAGCATCAATACTGTCATGGGAGTATCAATTCTGTCATGGGAGCATCACTGCTGTCATGGGAGCATCACTGCTGTCATGGGAGTATCAATACTGTCATGGGAGCATCAATACTGTCATGGGAGCATCACTGTTGTCATGGGAGCATCACTGTTGTCATGGGAGCATCACTGTTGTCATGGGAGCACCACTGCTGTCATGGGAGCATCACTGTTGTCATGGGAGCATCAGTACTGTCATGGGAGCATCATTACTGTCATGGGAGCATCATTACTGTTATGGGAGCATCATTACTGTCATGGGAGCATCACTACTGTCATGGGAGCAATACTGTTGTCATGGGAGCATCACTGATGTCATGGGAGCATCATTGTTGTCATGGGAGCATCACTGCTGTCATGGGAGCATCAATACTGTCATGGGAGTATCAATTCTGTCATGGGAGCATCAATACTGTCATGGGAGCATCACTGCTGTCATGGGAGCATCACTGCTGTCATGGGAGTATCAATACTGTCATGGGAGCATCAATACTCTCATGGGAGCATCAATACTTTCATGGGAGCATCACTGTTGTCATGGGAGCATCACTGTGGTCATGGGAGCATCAATACTGTCATGGGAGCATCAATTCTGTCATGGGAGCATCAATACTGTTATGGGAGCATCACCGCTGTCATGGGAGCATCACTGCTGTCATGGGAGTATCAATACTGTCATGGGAGCATCAATACTGTCACGGGAGCATCAATACTGTCATGGGAGCATCAATACTGTCATGGGAACATCAATACTGCCATGGAAGCATCAATACTGCCATGGAAGCATCACTTCTGTCATGGGAGCATCAATACTGTCATGGGAGCATCAATACTGTCATGGGAGCATCAATACTGTCATGGGAGCATCAATACTGTCATGGGAGCATCAATACTGCCATGGAAGCATCACTGCTGTCATGGGAGCATCAATACTCTCATGGGAACATCAATACTGTTATGGGAGCATCACTGCTGTCATGGGAGCATCACTGTTGTCATGGGAGCATCACTACTGTCATGGGAGCATCACTGCTGTCATGGGAGCATCACTGTTGTCATGGGAGCATCACTACTGTCATGGGAGCATCACTACTGTCATGGGAGCATCACTACTGTCATGGGAGCATCAATACTGTCATGGGAGCATCACTGGTGTCATGGGAGCATCAATACTGTCATGGGAGCATCAATTCTGTCATGGGATCATCACTATTGTCATGGGAGCATCACTGTTGTCATGGAAGCATCACTGATGTCATGGGAACATCAATACTGTCATGGGAGCATCAATACTGCCATGGAAGCATCACTGCTGTCATGGGAGCATCAATACTGTCATGGGAGCATCAATACTTTCATGGGAGCATCAATACTGTCATGGGAGCATCAATACTGCCATGGAAGCATCAATACTGCCATGGAAGCATCACTGCTGTCATGGGAGCATCAATACTCTCATGGGAGCATCAATACTGTCATGGGAGCATCAATACTGTCATGGGAGCATCAGTACTGCCATGGAAGCATCACTGCTGTCATAGGAGCATCAATACTCTCATGGGAGCATCAATACTGCCATGGAAGCATCACTGCAGTCATGGGAGCATCAATACTGTCATGGAAGCATCACTGCTGTCATGGGATCATCACTGTTGTCGTGGGAGCATCAATACTGTCATGGGAGCATCACTGTTGTCATGGGAGCATTAATACTCTCATGGGAGCATCAATTCTGTCATGGGAGCATCACTGCTGTCATGGGAGCATCACTGTTGGCATGGGAGCATCACTGCTGTCATGGGAGCATCACTACTGTCATGGGAGCATCACTACTGTCATGGGAGCATCACTGCTGTCATGGGAGCATCACTACTGTCATGGGAGCATCACTACTGTCATGGGAGCATCACTACTGTCATGGGAGCATCACTACTGTCATGGGAGCATCACTACTGTCATGGGAGCATCACTGTTGTCATGGGAGCATCACTACTGTCATGGGAGCATCACTGCTGTCATGGGAGCATCACTACTGTCATGGGAGCATCACTGCTGTCATGGGAGCATCACTACTGTCATGGGAGCATCACTGCTGTCATGGGAGCATCACTACTGTCATGGGAGCATCACTACTGTCATGGGAGCATCACTACTGTCATGGGAGCATCACTGCTGTCATGGGAGCATCATTATTGTCATGGGAGCATCACCGCTGTCATGGGAGCATCACTGTTGTCATGGGAGCATCACTGTTGTCATGGGAGCATCACTGTTGTCATGGGAGCATCAATGATGTCATGGGAGCATCACTGATGTCATGGGAGCATCACTGTTGTCATGGGAGCATCACTACTGTCATGGGAGCATCATTACTGTCATGGGAGCATCAATACTGTCATGAGAGCATCACTGTTGTCATGGGAGCATCACTGTTGTCATGAGAGCATCACTGTTGTCATGGGAGCATCACTGTTGTCATGGGAGCATCATTACTATCATGGGAGCATCATTACTGTCATGGGAGCATCACTGTTGTCATGGGAGCATCATTACTATCATGGGAGCATCACTGTTGTCATGGGAGCATCACTACTATCATGGGAGCATCACTGTTGTCATGGGAGCATCACTGTTGTCATGGGAGCATCACTACTGTCATGGGAGCATCACTGTTGTCATGGGAGCATCACTGATGTCATGGGAGCATCACTGATGTCATGGGAGCAGCACTGTTGTCATGGGAGCATGACTACTGTCATGGGAGCATCATTACTGTCATGGGAGCATCACTGTTGTCATGGGAGCATCACTGTTGTCATGGGAGCATCACTACTGTCATGGGAGCATCATTACTGTCATGGGAGCATCACTGTTGTCATGGGAGCATCACTGATGTCATAGGAGCATCACTGTTGTCATGGGAGCATCACTGTTGTCATGGGAGCATCACTACTGTCATGGGAGCATCAAAACTGTCATGGGAGCATCACTGTTGTCATGGGAGCATCACTGTTGTCATGGGAGCATCACTGTTGTCATGGGAGCATCACTGTTGTCATGGGAGCATCACTACTGTCATGGGAGCATCATTACTGTCATGGGAGCATCACTGTTGTCATGGGAGCATCACTTGTCATGGGAGCATCACTACTATCATGGGAGCATCACTGTTGTCATGGGAGCATCACCGTTGTCATGGGAGCATCACTACTGACATGGGAGCATCAATACTGTCATGGGAGCATCACTGTTGTCATGGGAGCACCACTGTTGTCATGGGAGCATCACTGTTGTCATGGGAGCACCACTTCTGTCATGGGAGCATCACTGTTGTCATGGGAGCATCAGTGCTGTCATGGGAGCATCATTACTGTCATGGGAGCATCATTACTGTCATGGGAGCATCACTACTGTCATGGGAGCACCACTGTTGTCATGGGAGCATCAGTGATGTCATGGGAGCATCACTGTTGTCATGGGAGCATCACTGCTGTCATGGGAGCATCAATACTGTCAAGGGAGTATCAATTCTGTCATGGGAGCATCAATACTGTCATGGGAGTATCAATTCTGTCATGGGAGCATCACTGCTGTCATGGGAGCATCACTGCTGTCATGGGAGTATCAATACTGTCATGGGAGCATCAATACTGTCATGGGAGCATCACTGTTGTCATGGGAACATCACTGTTGTCATGGGAGCATCACTGTTGTCATGGGAGCACCACTGCTGTCATGGGAGCATCACTGTTGTCATGGGAGCATCAGTACTGTCATGGGAGCATCATTACTGTCATGGGAGCATCATTACTGTTATGGGAGCATCATTACTGTCATGGGAGCATCACTACTGTCATGGGAGCAATACTGTTGTCATGGGAGCATCACTGATGTCATGGGAGCATCATTGTTGTCATGGGAGCATCACTGCTGTCATGGGAGCATCAATACTGTCATGGGAGTATCAATTCTGTCATGGGAGCATCAATACTGTCATGGGAGCATCACTGCTGTCATGGGAGCATCACTGCTGTCATGGGAGTATCAATACTGTCATGGGAGCATCAATACTCTCATGGGAGCATCAATACTTTCATGGGGGCATCACTGTTGTCATGGGAGCATCACTGCTGTCATGGGAGCATCAATACTGTCATGGGAGCATCAATTCTGTCATGGGAGCATCAATACTGTTATGGGAGCATCATTGCTGTCATGGGAGCATCACTGCTGTCATGGGAGTATCAATACTGTCATGGGAGCATCAATACTGTCATGGGAGCATCAATACTGTCATGGGAGCATCAATACTGTCATGGGAACATCAATACTGCCATGGAAGCATCAATACTGCCATGGAAGCATCACTTCTGTCATGGGAGCATCAATACTGTCATGGGAGCATCAATACTGTCATGGGAGCATCAATACTGTCATGGGAGCATCAATACTGTCATGGGAGCATCAATACTGCCATGGAAGCATCACTGCTGTCATGGGAGCATCAATACTCTCATGGGAGCATCAATACTGTTATGGGAGCATCACTGCTGTCATGGGAGCATCACTGTTGTCATGGGAGCATCACTACTGTCATGGGAGCATCACTGCTGTCATGGGAGCATCACTGTTGTCATGGGAGCATCACTACTGTCATGGGAGCATCACTACTGTCATGGGAGCATCACTACTGTCATGGGAGCATCAATACTGTCATGGGAGCATCACTGGTGTCATGGGAGCATCAATACTGTCATGGGAGCATCAATTCTGTCATGGGATCATCACTATTGTCATGGGAGCATCACTGTTGTCATGGAAGCATCACTGCTGTCATGGGAGCATCAATACTGTCATGGGAGCATCAATACTGCCATGGAAGCATCACTGCTGTCATGGGAGCATCAATACTGTCATGGGAGCATCAATACTTTCATGGGAGCATCAATACTGTCATGGGAGCATCAATACTGCCATGGAAGCATCAATACTGCCATGGAAGCATCACTGCTGTCATGGGAGCATCAATACTCTCATGGGAGCATCAATACTGTCATGGGAGCATCAATACTGTCATGGGAGCATCAGTACTGCCATGGAAGCATCACTGCTGTCATAGGAGCATCAATACTCTCATGGGAGCATCAATACTGCCATGGAAGCATCACTGCAGTCATGGGAGCATCAATACTGTCATGGAAGCATCACTGCTGTCATGGGATCATCACTGTTGTCGTGGGAGCATCAATACTGTCATGGGAGCATCACTGTTGTCATGGGAGCATTAATACTCTCATGGGAGCATCAATTCTGTCATGGGAGCATCACTGTTGTCATGGGAGCATCACTGTTATCATGGGAGCATCACTATTGTCATGGGAGCATCAATACTGTCATGGGAGCATCACTGCTGTCATGGAAGCATCACTGCTGTCATGGGAGCATCAATACTGTCATGGAAGAATCACTGCTGTCATGGGAGCATCAATACTGTCATGGGAGCATCAATACTGTCATGGGAGCATCAATACTGCCATGGGAGCATCACTAATCAATACCGAACATATGTGATGCATCACATCAATAATCAATATGTGATGTGATGTAATCAATAATCAATAATAATCAATATGTGATGTGATGTAATCAATATGTGATGCATCACATCATCAATACCGCTCATGGGAGCATCATTACTGTCATGGGAGCATCATTACTGTCATGGGAGCATCACTGCTGTCATGGGAGCATCATTACTGTCATTTGAGCATCACTGTTGTCATAGGAGCACCACTGTTGTCATGGGAGCATCACTGTTTTCATGGGAGCATCACTACTGTCATTGGAGCATTACTGTTGTCATGGGAGCATCAATACTGTCATGAGAGCATCAATACTGTCATGGGAGCATCAATACTGCCATTGGAGCATCACTGCTGTCATGGGGGCATCAATACTGTCATGGGAGCATCAATAATGTCATGGGAGCATCACGACTGTCATGGGAGTATGAATACTGTTATGAGAGAATCAATACTGCCATGGGAGAATCACGTCTGCCATGGGAGCATCACTGCTGTCATGGGAGCATCAATACTGTCATGGGAGCATCACTACTGTCATGGGAGCATCACTACTGTCATGGGAATATCAATACTGCCATGGGAGAATCACTGCTGCCATGGGAGCATCAATACTGCCATGGGAACATCACTGCTGTCATTGTCAGAAAACCCGACACCATTTACTATTATTTAATACAATAGGCAGATAATATTGCTGCTGGATTGTACTAATAAATTAACTCATAGAAAATGTTCCAAAGTGGAAATTTCCTCCACGTAGAAAACGAGATATCATTGCTGCATGTCGTCATTAAAGTCACCAGCTATATAATGGGATGCAGCCTTAATACATCAGTCTCTGGACTGTAAACATCATAAAAACATTTCCCTTGAATCAACTTAATTATCAATACCAAAATCGAGTAAATGTATGCCCTCTAACTGCTTTTGACATCCCGACAAGAGAGCCAGGATGTGTGAGGGACGGAGGGCCACAGGGGGTGAAGTCGGCCCTTAATTTTAACATCAGTCGCTGAGGCAAATCTTGCACTGATAATTCTCACTCTGACAGCTGTGCTATGGGAGTAGTGCTTTCCTTATCAACCCGCAACTACGTCTACTATCACGGGAGCTGTCTCCTCCGATCCCTGTGTTATCTAGTTTAGTAGAGGCCTTTAATATTTAGATTTTGGATATATTCCAGATAGGACACTAGACAGCGACAAAATCAAAATAAATATTGCTTTGTCCTAATCTCACAATCAATATACTTTATTTCCCCAGATATAATTGTCATATTGGGATTACAGCTATTATTTGTGAGTGCCCATTAATAGGTGCAATGGACGAGGCACAATAATTAACACCAGTAGTCTAATACTCAGTACTTGAGTCGGAGGCAGTAGTAGAGATGATGCTCCACAGAGGATTTTTTTTTTCTGGAAAAAATCCTCTGTTGAGCGTCAGGTGTTCCAGGAGAATTTGGCCAGTCACAGATTTGGAATTAAGGAATTCTTATGAGAAAAATAATTTCCGAGATTTTAGAAGTTTGTTAGGAGTTCTTATGATGAAAATATATCCATAGAAGTTTGTTAATATTTTTGGGGGGAAAATCGTGTGTGGAGCGTCAGGGGTTTCAGGTAAATTTGGCCAGTCACTGATTTGGAATTAAGGAATTTTTATGAGAAAAATAATTTCTGATATTTTAGAAGTTTGCTAGGAGTTCTTATGATGAAAATATATTCATCGAAGTTGGTTAAGAGATCTTATAGGAGAAATTCAAATTTTTCAGAGTTCATACCGAGAATAAACAGATATTTAGGCCGTATATATTTAAGTAGAAATTCTTACTTAGAAACAAGTACTACTATATAACTAAAACTGAAGCGGGACCCAGCCATCCCCCACCCATTCCCTGCATCGCCTGCTCCTATCTCTCACCCCCTTACGTCATCTTACCTCACACCCCCTCCCTCCCCCTTCCCTCCCTACCCCTACGTCACCTGTGTTGACCTCACTCCAGCCAGCCAGACGCTGCCTCCATCCCTACCTCACAAAACAGGTATCATCTCCGTAATCTTACCTTATCTTAGCGTCGCCACAACACCTGTTCCTACCTCGCACCTCTCATCGCCTGCCCCGCCTCTCACTCCCGCGTCACCTACTCCGACCCCACCAAACACCGCCGCCAACTTACCGCCGTAATCCTATCTGGACCGTCCCTCTCTACCTTACTCTCTTTCCTGATTCATTATCATTAATATTGCTCTCTCATAATTCCGTACAGCTATTTTAGACATCGTAATGCTAGTTCCTTTACATTAAACAAGTCAGTTTACACAAATCAACTGAGTCAGTAAGCAAGCTCCAGCTCCTGTCCTCCGCCTTAGTTCCCTTTCGTAGATTGAATACTATCAGCCCAATCTCCCTGAAATTTTAAACAGTCTTCTTTCAGACTTAATAAATCAAATCAATTCAGTAAGCAAGCTCCAGCTCCTGTCATCCGCTGTAGTTCCCTCTCGTATCTTCCCTAGTATCTAACAAAACTCCTTTAATTTTAAAACGTAGCTATTTCAAACGTTGTACAATACAACAATTTTGTTACCGAGCTCCAGCTCCTGTTCCCTCCGTAGTGTGTCTCCGTAACTTCTTTACTAACAGTCCAATCACCCTAAAATTTTAATCCATCATATTTCAATCGTAGTACAATACAGTAATTTAGTTACCGATCTCCAGCTCTCGTCCCCCACCATACTTCCCCCTCATGGCTTTGTTAATAACCTATCAATTCCCCTGAAATTTATACCCACTGTATTTCAGACATAGTAAATATGATCCAAACAATTATCAAACTCTAGCTCTTGTCCCCCACCTAGTTCATTTATACAAGTTCTTTATTATCAGATCAAAACCTCCTAGATTTAAGATTACTATTTCTATCATAGTAAAATGTTTATCAGGACATTAACCAAGCTCCAATTCCCATCCTCAAATTTTAGTTCATCAAATTAGTTCAGATGATTGCTTTCTCCAGTCTATCAAAGTAAACAACATATCCATTAATACCCTTTCCCCCCTTTACTTTCTCATCTCTTACACACCCTTAACTCCCCGACTTATCAAAACCTTCAATAATCGTATTGTATTCTCATAATGTTCTCTACAAATTCCTTTCATATTCTTCACATAATCAGTGTTCATTCTTTGTATTCCCTACGTTTATTATCATGTTCCCCACACTTTCATCACCTTCACTTACATGTTCACTGTGATCATTACTTTTTCTTTCATGTTCTCTTCATTCTTTCACATTTCCCCATATGTTCCTCTCATTCTCTTACGTGTTCTCAGTATGTTCAATATGATCCTTTAAAATAAAAATGTACCATTGTTTCTTCTATTCAGTAACTAGTTCTTTGTCAAATATTATCAATCACAATACAGTTCCCACAACAAATTTTGTAACCCAGTTTTATTTGCAAAACTATGTCAAAGTAATTCTCGTAGTCAACTTAATAATTCTTACCATCACTGTTCTTAACTAAAATCACCTTTCTCTTAGCTAAAAATAGTCAAAGGAAACTTTCCAATACTGTTCATAACTAACTTTATCCATCATCAAGTAACTGAAAATAGTCTTGTTCATCATTTCTTAACAACCGCTATGTTTCGTCAAGTAAGAAAAAATAGCTAAAGATATCTTTCAACGCTGTTCTTAACTGACATTATACTTTGTGGAGCACAAAAAATAGTCTCCGTCATCATATTTTCTTGTGTTTCCTCAACTAAAAATAGTCAAATGGAACATCGTTCTACACTTTTGTAACTAACAGTATACTTCTATGAGCAAGAAAAATAGTCAAGGATACTCTTCGAGACGCCAAAGACACTCTCAGAGACACCAAAGTTAGTCTTCAAGAAATCAAAGACACTCTTCGATACATCAATGACACAATCGAAGCCACACTCAAAATCGTCAAAATACTACTCATGTCCACAAAAGTTATTCTCAGAGCAATCAAAAGTTAATCTCAGACATCTTCATCCGTAAAAGTTATTCTCAGAGACATCTAAAGTTATTCCCAGGCATCAAATGTTATTCTCTAAGTAACCTTTCGTTCGTCAGAGAAGCGCTTCTAAAACATCGTCGTTCATCAAAGTTATTCTCAGAGGCATCTAAAAGTATTATCTAAGACATAAAAAGTTATTCTCAGACTCATCAATGGTATTCTCAGAGACATCAAAGCTATTCTCAGAGACATCAGAGTCGTCAAAAAGTTATTCTAAGACATCAAAAGTTATTCTCAGAACTACCAAAAAGTTATTCTCAGTCATCAAAGGTATTCTCAGAGTCATCAAAGGTATTCTCAGAGTCATCAAAGTTATTCTCTAAGACATCAATGTTGTTCTCTAAGACATAAAGTTATTATCTATGGCATCAAAGTTATTCTCTGAGCTATCAAACAGTACTACTCATGTTCTCAAAAGTCTCTCTCAAAGTCATCAAAGATTTTCTCAGAGTCATCAAAGGTATTCTCTAAGTAACCTTTCGTTTATCAGAGAAGCTTTCTAAGACATCTTCGTTCATCAAAGTTGATCTCTAAGTCATAAAAGTTATTCCCAGAGCTATCAAAGTTGATCTATAAGATATCTTCGTTCGTCAAAGTTATTCTCAGAGTCATCAAAAGTGATCTCTAACTCACCTTCGTTCATCAAAAGTTGTTCTCTAAGACACTTTCGTTCATCAAAGAAACTCTCCTTCTTCCAACAAGTTATACTTTAAGACATCAATGTTGTTCTCTAAGACATCTTCAGGTATAAAGTTTCTCTCCAAAATGTAACTAGTTCAGCTTTTCATATCAAACTTGCATTTCTGTTAAAATATATTTTCTTAGACACTTTACCTTTAAAACTGTTCTCTGTACAACACTACTTAAACCTACCTAACCTATCCTCGAAAAATTTGAATTTCTCCTATAAGATCTCTTAACAAACTTCTATGAATATATTTTCATCATAAGAACTCCTAACAAACTTCTAAAATATCAGAAATTATTTTTCTCATAAGAATTCCTTAATTCCAAATCTGTGACTGGTCAAATTTACCTGAAACCCCTGACGCTCCACACACGATTTTCAAAAAAAAACTATTAACAAACTTCTATGAATATATTTTCATCATAAGAACTCCTAACAAACTTCTAAAATCTCGGAAATTATTTTTCTCATAAGAATTCCTTAATTCCAAATCTGTGACTGGCCAAATTCAGCTGGAACACCTGATGATCCACAGAGGATTTTTTCCAGAAAAAAAATCCTCTCTGGAGTGTCATCCCTACTACTGGAGGCCAGCCTCACCCATAAAGTGTATCGTCTGGCTTGTTCATACTGGTTGTCTAGGATATAACAACAATAAGATAAGGCCTCCCCCATTTTAGACAATAACATATGCAGTCTAATACTGTAGTGAATGTCTACTAATCAATAATTTATATTGTTGATTACTTATAAACCATAAAACCCCGAGAATGTGTGAAGAAGTGATTTGTGAGATATTTTTAGAAATACAGTCCACTTTAAACATCAAGTAACTCACTATGGGAAAATATAAATTAACGTAAAATATAAATTAATATATAAAATAATATATATTAAATAAATATAAATCTCATAGATCAATTCCCCACAGTCAAGGGAGAATCACTGTTGTCATGGGAGCATCACTGTTGTCATGGGAGCATCATTGCTGTCATGGGAGCATCACTGCTGTCATGGGAGCATCACTGACTAATGGGAGCATCACTGTTCTCATGGGAGCATGTTACGGTATCGACACCGTCCCTGGAGTGTGGAGTGGCGATTTCAGCGCCATCTATGGGTCTGCACTCCAACTCCCCTTTATTTGGTGCAACACAGACAACGCCGTCTGTTGGTGTGGCGTGGCATCGGTGAAAGGCTCCGGTTTCCTGCCTCAGTTAGAAGGTGAGGTCGATGATAATGACCTCTGGTGGGTGGCGTATCGAGATCAACGCTATCTAGGTTGCGACTACAATGGCAATTTCAGTTCCCCGGTAGATGGGAGTTATCCTAAGGTCAGCCAGTAAACTGTCTGTCTAGTTAATGACATTTTATGTTCACCAAGGTGACGTAAGAAGGCGATTGTGCTGAGGAGGGCAGTTCACCTTGGGCAGTCCAAGAACTCCTGACTTGGTCCTTTGAGAGGACAAAATGGCCATCGTTGGTTATAGCAGTGTGTTGGATGCTGGTTTATTCAGTGTTGGATGGGCTGACGTACCCGGGATTGGCCAGGAAGAGTTGCGCGACGACAGTGGTGCGTCTGTTAAGAAGTACTGATATCGAGCTGCTAGAAACTTCTGCCAGGGTGTTAGTCATCCCTGTATGTGATTGAGGCCCCTGTCAGCGTGTTGCTGAAACCCTCTGCTAGTGTGTATCTGGAGAGCGGAGGTTGGGTATTGGCACTTTGTGATGATATGGTGTGTGAACTGGCCTATGTTGAGGAAAATGAACTCGCCGGTGCAGGGGATGAGTCACAATAATGTGGCTAAAGTATGTTGACCAGACCACACACTAGAAGGTGAAGGGACGACGAAGTTTCGGTCTGTCCTGGACCATTCTCAAGTCGATTGTCAATCTCAATCTGGACCATTCTCAATCGACTTGAGAATGGTCCAGGACGGACCGAAACGTCGTCGTCCCTTCACCTTCTAGTGTGTGGTCTGGTCAACTCGCCGGTGTCTGCCATTAAGTATGGATCTCCGCTGTCATGTTAGGCCCGAGTTAGGTTAAGCCCAATTTAGGTTAGAATATGTTTGGCCTAAGTTAGGTTAAGTTTTGCTGGGTCCAAGGTTTGTCAGTTTATACTAGAGCCAGGTTAGGTTGTTATGATAGGCCCAAGTTAGGTTAGATTAATATAATCTAAAGTTAGGTTAGATTTTGACAGGTCCAAGTTAGGTCAGGTGTGTTTGTTGAGAAGTTGTATCAAGTAAACTCAAAGACTTACCATTTAATGATATCGCTGGAAATTTTTTATTAAAACTTTGTGCCTAGAGCCGAATTTACCAGTTCATTCAATGAAATAAAAACAGTGGATTATATCCAATTAATTTTTTACGCCTTTTTATCAGAAATGGTTTCACAAGCTCAACTATTTTGAGTTAGTTGTCATCTCTCGCCAGCTGAGCATTTTTTAATTATTTTTTCAGAAAATATTATATGATGCTTTATATTAATGAGAATTTTTCCTCATTTCGTTTTTCTAATTTTAGATATTCTAAGTTTAATTGTTATTACCAGTGACCAGTCACCACCAGTGACCAGTCACCGCCAGCCACCAGTCACCACCAGCGACCAGTCACCACCAGTGACCAGTCACCACCAGTGACCAGTCACCACCAGTGACCAGTCACCACCAGCGACCAGTCCCCACCAGTGACCAGTCCCCACCAGCGACCAGTCCCCACCAGTGACCAGTCACCACCAGCGACCAGTCCCCACCAGTGACCAGTCCCCACCAGCGACCAGTCCCCACCAGTGACCAGTCACCACCAGCGACCAGTCCCCACCAGTGACCAGTCACCACCAGTGACCAGTCCCCACCAGTGACCAGTCCCCACCAGTGACCAGTCCCCACCAGTGACCAGTCCCCACCAGTGACCAGTCCCCACCAGTGACCAGTCCCCACCAGTGACCAGTCACCACCAGTGAACAGTCCCCACCAGCGACCAGTCACCACCAGTGACCAGTCCCCACCAGCGACCAGTCACCACCAGTGACCAGTCCCCACCAGTGACCAGTCCTCACCAGCGACCAGTCACCACCAGTGACCAGTCCCCACCAGTGACCAGTCCCCACCAGCGACCAGTCACCACCAGTGACCAGTCACCACCAGTGACCAGTCACCACCAGCGACCAGTCCCCACCAGTGACCAGTCCCCACCAGCGACCAGTCCCCACCAGTGACCAGTCACCACCAGCGACCAGTCCCCACCAGTGACCAGTCCCCACCAGCGACCAGTCCCCACCAGTGACCAGTCACCACCAGCGACCAGTCCCCACCAGTGACCAGTCCCCACCAGTGACCAGTCCCCACCAGTGACCAGTCCCCACCAGTGACCAGTCCCCACCAGTGACCAGTCCCCACCAGTGACCAGTCCCCACCAGTGACCAGTCCCCACCAGTGACCAGTCCCCACCAGTGACCAGTCACCACCAGTGACCAGTCCCCACCAGCGACCAGTCACCACCAGTGACCAGTCCTCACCAGCGACCAGTCACCACCAGTGACCAGTCCCCACCAGTGACCAGTCCCCACCAGCGACCAGTCACCACCAGTGACCAGTCCCCACCAGCGACCAGTCACCACCAGTGACCAGTCCCCACCAGCGACCAGTCACCACCAGTGACCAGTCCCCACCAGCGACCAGTCACCACCAGTGACCAGTCCCCACCAGTGACCAGTCCCCACCAGTGACCAGTCACCACCAGTGACCAGTCCCCACCAGCGACCAGTCACCACCAGTGACCAGTCCCCACCAGCGACCAGTCACCACCAGTGACCAGTCACCACCAGTGACCAGTCACCACCAGCGACCAGTCCCCACCAGTGACCAGTCACCACCAGTGACCAGTCACCGGCAGTGACCAGTCCCCACCAGTGACCAGTCCCCACCAGCGACCAGTCACCACCAGTGACCAGTCACCGGCAGTGACCAGTCCCCACCAGCGACCATTCACCACCAGTGACCAGTCACCGGCAGTGACCAGTCCCCACCAGCGACCAGTCACCACCAGCGACCAGTCACCACCAGTGACCAGTCACCGGCAGTGACCAGTGACCAGTCACCACCAGCGACCAGTCCCCACCAGTGACCAGTCACCACCAGCGACCAGTCCCCACCAGCGACCAGTCCCCACCAGCGACCAGTCCCAACCAGTGACCAGTCACCGGCAGTGACCAGTGACCAGTCACCACCAGCGACCAGTCCCCACCAGTGACCAGTCACCACCAGCGACCAGTCCCCACCAGCGACCAGTCCCCACCAGCGACCAGTCCCAACCAGTGACCAGTCACCGGCAGTGACCAGTGACCAGTCACCATCAGTGACCAGTCCCCACCAGTGACCAGTCCTCACCAGCGACCAGTCACCACCAGTGACCAGTCCCCACCAGTGACCAGTCCCCACCAGCGACCAGTCACCACCAGTGACCAGTCACCACCAGTGACCAGTCACCACCAGCGACCAGTCCCCACCAGTGACCAGTCCCCACCAGCGACAAGTCCCCACCAGTGACCAGTCACCACCAGCGACCAGTCCCCACCAGTGACCAGTCCCCACCAGCGACCAGTCCCCACCAGTGACCAGTCACCACCAGCGACCAGTCCCCACCAGCGACCAGTCACCACCAGTGACCAGTCCCCACCAGTGACCAGTCCCCACCAGTGACCAGTCCCCACCAGTGACCAGTCCCCACCAGTGACCAGTCCCCACCAGTGACCAGTCCCCACCAGTGACCAGTCCCCACCAGTGACCAGTCCCCACCAGTGACCAGTCCCCACCAGTGACCAGTCCCCACCAGTGACCAGTCCCCACCAGTGACCAGTCCCCACCAGTGACCAGTCACCACCAGTGACCAGTCCCCACCAGCGACCAGTCACCACTAGTGACCAGTCCCCACCAGCGACCAGTCACCACCAGTGACCAGTCCCCACCAGTGACCAGTCCTCACCAGCGACCAGTCACCACCAGTGACCAGTCCCCACCAGTGACCAGTCCCCACCAGCGACCAGTCACCACCAGTGACCAGTCCCCACCAGCGACCAGTCACCACCAGTGACCAGTCCCCACCAGCGACCAGTCACCACCAGTGACCAGTCCCCACCAGCGACCAGTCACCACCAGTGACCAGTCCCCACCAGTGACCAGTCCCCACCAGTGACCAGTCACCGGCAGTGACCAGTCCCCACCAGCGACCATTCACCACCAGTGACCAGTCACCGGCAGTGACCAGTCCCCACCAGCGACCAGTCACCACCAGCGACCAGTCACCACCAGTGACCAGTCACCGGCAGTGACCAGTGACCAGTCACCACCAGCGATCAGTCCCCACCAGTGACCAGTCACCACCAGCGACCAGTCCCCACCAGCGACCAGTCCCCACCAGCGACCAGTCCCAACCAGTGACCAGTCACCGGCAGTGACCAGTGACCAGTCACTACCAGCGACCAGTCACCGGCAGTGACCAGTGACCAGTCACCACCAGCGACCAGTCACCACCAGCGACCAGTCACCACCAGCGACCATTCACCACCAGTGACCAGTCACCGGCAGTGACCAGTGACCAGTCACCACCAGCGACCATTCACCACCAGTGACCAGTCACCGGCAGTGACCAGTCACCACCAGTGACCAGTCCCCACCAGCGACCAGTCACCGCCAGTGACCAGTCCCCACCAGCGACCAGTCACCACCAGTCACCGCCAGTGACCAGTCACCGCCAGTGACCAGTCACCGCCAGTGACCAGTCACCACCAGTGACCAGTCCCCACCAGCGACCAGTCACCACCAGTGACCAGTCCCCACCAGTGACCAGTCACCACCAGCGACCAGTCACCACCAGTGACCAGTCACCACCAGTGACCGGTCACCACCAGTGACCAGTCCCCACCAGTGACCAGTCACCGCCAGTGACCAGTCACCGCCAGTGACCAGTCACCGCCAGTGACCAGTCACCACCAGTGACCAGTCACCGCCAGTGACCAGTCCCCACCAGCGACCAGTCACCACCAGTGACCAGTCACCACCAGTGACAAGTCACCACCAGTGACCAGTCACCACCAGTGACCAGTCACCACCATTGACCAGTCACCACCATTGACCAGTCACCACCAGTGACCAGTCACCACCACTGACCAGTCATCACCAGTGACCAGTCACCACCAGTGACCAGTCATCACCAGTGACCAGTCACCACCAGTGACCAGTCACCACCAGTGACCAGTCACCACCAGTGACCAGTCACCACCATTGACCAGTCACCACCATTGACCAGTCACCACCAGTGACCAGTCACCACCACTGACCAGTCATCACCAGTGACCAGTCATCACCAGTGACCAGTCATCACCAGTGACCAGTCATCACCAGTGACCAGTCCCCACCAGTCACCACAAGTAACAAGTCACCACCAGTAACAAGTCACCACCAGTAACCAGTCATCACCAGTAACCAGTCATTACCAGTGACCAGTCATCACCAGTGACCAGTCAATACCAGTGACCAGTCACCACCAGTAACAAGTCACCGCCAGTGACCAGTCATCACCAGTGACCACTCATCACCAGTGACCAGTCACCACCAGTAACAAGTCACCACCAGTAACAAGTCACCACCAGTAACAAGTCACCACCAGTAACAAGTCACCACCAGTGACCAGTCATCACCAGTAACCAGTCATCACCAGTTACCAGTCACCACCAGTGACCAGTCATCACCAGTAACCAGTCACCACCAGTGACCAGTCACCACCAGTGACCAGTCACCACCAGTGACCAGTCCCCACCAGTGACCAGTCACCACCAGTAACCAGTCATCACCAGTGACCAGTCACCGCCAGTGACCAGTCACCAACAGTGACCAGTCACCACCAGTGACCAGTCACCACCAGTGACCAGTCACCACCAGTGACCAGTCACCACCAGTGTCCATTCCCCACCAGTGACCAGTCCCCACCAGTGACCACCAGTAACAAGTCACCACAAGTGACCAGTCATCACCAGTGACCAGTCATCACCAGTGACCAGTCCCCACCAGTCACCACAAGTAACAAGTCACCACCAGTAACAAGTCACCACCAGTAACCAGTCATCACCAGTAACCAGTCATTACCAGTGACCAGTCATCACCAGTGACCAGTCAATACCAGTGACCAGTCACCACCAGTAACAAGTCACCGCCAGTGACCAGTCATCACCAGTGACCACTCATCACCAGTGACCAGTCACCACCAGTAACAAGTCACCACCAGTAACAAGTCACCACCAGTAACAAGTCACCACCAGTAACAAGTCACCACCAGTAACAAGTCACCACCAGTGACCAGTCATCACCAGTAACCAGTCATCACCAGTAACCAGTCATCACCAGTTACCAGTCACCACCAGTGACCAGTCATCACCAGTAACCAGTCACCACTAGTGACCAGTCACCACCAGTGACCAGTCACCACCAGTGACCAGTCCCCACCAGTGACCAGTCACCACCAGTAACCAGTCGTCACCAGTGACCAGTCCCCACCAGTGACCAGTCACCGCCAGTGACCAGTCACCAACAGTGACCAGTCACCACCAGTGACCAGTCACCACCAGTGACCAGTCACCACCAGTGTCCATTCCCCACCAGTGACCAGTCCCCACCAGTGACCACCAGTAACAAGTCACCACCAGTCACCACAAGTGACCAGTCATCACCACTGACCAGTCATCACCAGTGACCAGTCATCACCAGTGACCAGTCATCACCAGTGACCAGTCCCCACCAGCGACCACCAGTAACCAGTCACCACCAGTAACAAGTCACCACCAGTCACCACAAGTGACCAGTCACCACCAGTAACCAGTCATCACCAGTGACCAGTCCCCACCAGTGACCAGTCACCGCCAGTGACCAGTCACCAACAGTGACCAGTCACCAACAGTGACCAGTCACCACCAGTGACCAATCACCACCAGTGACCAGTCACCACCAGTGACCATTCCCCACCAGTGACCAGTCCCCACCAGTGACCACCAGTAACCAGTCACTACCAGTAACAAGTCACCACCAATCACCACAAGTGACCAGTCATCACCACTGACCAGTCACCACCAGTGACCAGTCCCCACCAGTGACCACCAGTAACCAGTCACCACCAGTGACCAGTCACCACCAGTGACCAGTCACCACCAGTAACCAGTCATCACCAGTCACCACCAGTAACCAGTCACCACCAGTAACCAGTCACCACCAGTAACCAGTCACCACCAGTAACCAGTCATCACCACTGACCAGTCACCACCAGTGACCAGTCATCACCAGTAAACAGTCACCACCAGTAACCAGTCACCACCAGTAACCAGTCATCACCAGTAACCAGTCATCACCAGTAACCAGTCATCACCAGTAACCTGTCACCACCAGTAACAAGTCACCACCAGTAACCAGTCACCACCAGTAACCAGTCACCACCAGTAACCAGTCACCACCAGTAACCAGTCACCACCAGTAACCAGTCACCACCAGTAACCAGTCACCACCAGTGACCAGTCACCACCAGTAACAAGTCACCACCAGTAACCAGTGACCAGTCACCACCAGTGACCAGTCACCACCAGTGACCAGTCACCACCAGTGACCAGTCACCACCAGTGACCAGTCACCACCAGTAACCAGTCACCACCAGTGACCAGTCACCACCAGTAACCAGTCATCACCAGTAACCAGTCACCACCAGTAACCAGTCACCACCAGTAACCAGTCACCACCAGTAACCAGTCACCACCAGTAACCAGTCATCACCACTGACCAGTCACCACCAGTGACCAGTCACCACCAGTGACCAGTCATCACCAGTAACCAGTCACCAACAATAACCAGTCACCACCAGTAACCAGTCACCACCAGTGACCAGTCATCACCAGTAACCAGTCATCAGTCATCACCAGTAACCAGTCACCACCAGTAACCAGTCACCACCAGTAACCAGTCATCACCAGTAACCAGTCATCACCAGTAACCAGTCATCACCAGTAACCTGTCACCACCAGTAACAAGTCACCACCAGTAACCAGTCACCACCAGTAACCAGTCACCACCAGTAACCAGTCACCACCAGTAACTAGTCACCACCAGTAACCAGTCACCACCAGTGACCAGTCACCACCAGTAACAAGTCACCACCAGTAACCAGTGACCAGTCACCACCAGTGACCAGTCACCACCAGTGACCAGTCACCACCAGTGACCTTTCACCACCAGTGACCAGTCCCCACCAGTAACCAGTCACTGTTGGATATTTCCAACATCGAATACAGCATTGTTGTACTCTCATTACTTATTACTAACCATACTAAATATTGTAGTAAGTAAAATTAACAACTCGTAGAATTCTCATGTACTAATAATTCATCTGTGCATTAGGCTAGAATTCTCACGCCACCTGACGCCAGTATTGCGTCAGATTTCCTTACAGTAAACACATTATATCCAATTTGTGTGAAAATTAAATACGATTCTCCATAATTAAAGCATTCTGTATGACAACTGATTGCAGACGAATTGTTCTCTAACTAAAAGCCGAATAGAGCGTTAGAATCATAGCGTCTACCTCGCGATAGAGTTAACGTCGTCAATGAATGCCATGGGGAGACATTAATTCCTCTCCCTTATATATTTACTATTCTTAGATTGGTAAATAATAATATTTTGTTCCTCTAAATAATAAACCCGTCCAGTCTTTAACGTTTCAAGCGCAAATGCGAGAAATATTAATGTTCGAGACAATAATTTGTTTTATGAACGTCGACTCGGCGTGGGTTTCAGGGACGCCATCCTCCTCAGTACGCGGACACGTGCAGAACCGAAAGGAAGCAAACCTGCGCTTACCGTACTCATAAGAATACGCCATTGTCCAGCAAGTAGGACAGGTGTTATCCATCCACAGATGAGGGCCGCCGCTGTGAGGCGTGAACGACCTTGCAGATAATATTTTCAACTAGTGCTGGTGTTAAATAAGGAGCCCTTTGACTTGGTTCCTGACGACACGTGATCAGCCGGCTGAAACACATAACTACCCAGGATAGGTTCACCGGAGCCTGGGATGCGAAATACGGCAATCTTAATACTTATACAGTGCCCACAGCTAAGTATTCTTTTATTTGATGCATCAGGTAGAAGTGTGTTAATAGCAGGGTGATTGTTCGTTAAGCAGCGTGATAACGTGATTAAATTGGCCATCTGTAAATTCTTAATATTCTTGAATATAAATTGAGTAGTTAAATCAATTGCTACTGGAAATTATTTATCTTGCAGCACGAGAGAAGAATTCTTCATACTGCCTTCATCCATGTTAGCCCGTTCAACTCGTTAGTGTACCGAGTCTGGAGATTAAGAGGACTTCTATGGCTTACTAAAGGAATCTCCGTCAAGCTAAGATTTATTTCCCCTTTTTTCATTCCTTTGCAATTAATTTATGCAGAGTGTTTTGAGATTAATGTATGATTTACTGTAACTCATTATTATGCTCATATTTATATTCCTCTTTATGTGAATGATATTAGTTTCAACATTACCTTATAGGATTAGATTATTATTAATTGAATTAGTGAACGAACCACACTAATTCCTGGACGTACTTACCTCCAGTAATAACCCCCCAATGTAGGTGTTTGAGGTTTGTTTCTTTAATAATACAGCCCATTAATTATTATTATGATCATGCTTTCTAGTTATATCCATAGTCACTGGTTTCCTCTAGAAATTATCCAATGATCTGAAATTCTCAGTTTCCCTCTTTACTTTAAAAGCGGGTGGTCCTTCGCAATTTTAATTTATTACATTAATTATTAATTAATCAGAATCAAGCCCAAATATCCCACATTATGGTCCTTATCGAACCGGATAGGCATTAAATTTATAATTAAATTATTAACCATTAATAACTAATCCTTGTGTGATATAAGCTAGACTAACTATTTAATTAATTGTGTCAACTAACAGTGTAACACACCAGTTAGCCTAGATCACACTAACAGCTACCTTATACATAGCTTTAGTGGGTCATAGCCAATTACCCACAACATTTAGACCTACACTTCATACTGAAGTAGAATCTTTAGGTCACCAAGAGCAACAGCTCATAACCTTATATTAATCACTAACACCAATTAAGTGTTAACCATTTAGGGTATACCAATGTTTCAATGTGGCTGTCAGCAGACTGTCCATTATAGCCTGAATCCATGTTATAATTACTGATTCACTCAAATCAGTGGATCATTAACATTTAGGGATGCAGTATACTAATATAAATTACTGATCTCATACTAGTTAATCATTACTAACCCTGATAACATTTTATTCCAAAATTAGGAGTACATTCAGGAGTTAGGTAATATTTACGGCAGTAGAATACTTGCCAAACACAATTAATTCCTTTGTGTTCATTTAATTTCTTATACACATAATTACACAAGTGTATATTATATAAAATACAAAAAAAACAAAAACACAGCACAATTATTTGCACATTACTGCACCATAATATAATCTTTGCCAACCTTAGGTAGGTAGCAATTTAGGCTGTGATTGTGTTGAATTTGGCACAAGCACAGACTAAATATAGTTGTAGTTTCTCAAGTAGAAATTCTCACGACTAGGCTTGAGCTAGTTAGTGACACATATATTATTCTTTTGTGCTGACCCTATCAAGGGTGGGATTAACCATTTATTGTGTAATTATTTTATTGCATATTTCTATGTATGTCTTTAAGTGTTACTGTAAGTCCACTACCCATCCGAGGCTGATTTAGAAGAGCTAAGCTGAGGAACACCTGTAGTGAGACCAAGGTACCACTCAAATCTTAGTTGCTTATTATTAGGTAGGTAGCTAACCTCTAAATGAGGTAAATTACAACCAGCCTCAAGAAATATTAGGCTGTCAATAATTATACCTGCTCTGCATCAAGGAGCAGACTATAGCTATACCACTAGCTACATAAGCCCTATCAGGCTGTCAATACTTATACCTGCTCTGCATCAAGGAGCAGACTATAGCTATACCACTAGCTACATAAGCCCTATCAGGCTGTCAATACTTATACCTGCTCTGCATCAAGGAGCAGACACCATAGCTATACCACTAGCTACATAAGCCCTATCAGGCTGTCAATAATTATACCTGCTCTGCATCAAGGAGCAGACTATAGCTATACCACTAGCTACATAAGCCCTATCAGGCTGTCAATAATTATACCTGCTCTGCATCAAGGAGCAGACTATAGCTATACCACTAGCTACATAAGCCCTATCAGGCTGTCAATAATTATACCTGCTCTGCATCAAGGAGCAGACTATAGCTATACCACTAGCTACATAAGCCCTATCAGGCTGTCAATAATTATACCTGCTCTGCATCAAGGAGCAGACTATAGCTATACCACTAGCTACATAAGCCCTATCAGGCTGTCAATACTTATACCTGCTCTGCATCAAGGAGCAGACCATAGCTATACCACTAGCTACATAAGCCCTATCAGGCTGTCAATAATTATACCTGCTCTGCATCAAGGAGCAGACTATAGCTATACCACTAGCTACATAAGCCCTATCAGGCTATCAATAATTATACCTGCTCTGCATCAAGGAGCAGACTATAGCTATACCACTAGCTATACCACTAGCTACATAAGCCCTATCAGGCTGTCAATACTTATACCTGCTCTGCATCAAGGAGCAGACTATAGCTATACCACTAGCTACATAAGCCCTATCAGGCTGTCAATAATTATACCTGCTCTGCATCAAGGAGCAGACTATAGCTATACCACTAGCTACATAAGCCCTATCAGGCTGTCAATACTTATACCTGCTCTGCATCAAGGAGCAGACTATAGCTATACCACTAGCTACATAAGCCCTATCAGGCTGTCAATACTTATACCTGCTCTGCATCAAGGAGCAGACTATAGCTATACCACTAGCTACATAAGCCCTATCAGGCTGTTAATAATTATACCTGCTCTGCATCAAGGAGACTATAGCTATACCACTAGCTACATAAGCCCTATCAGGCTGTCAATACTTATACCTGCTCTGCATCAAGGAGCAGACACTATAGCTATACCACTAGCTACATAAGCCCTATCAGGCTCAATTTACCGCAAGAATGAATCCTTTAGAAAGGAATGCAATATTCTTGACAGCTCTTCAACGTCCCTTAGGAAAACTGCTTATGAAATGTCATTTCTGTGTTGAAACTGACCCAGGTGACGTCTATAGACTAGCAAGTTACATAAGGAACGCCAACCAAAAATATGATCATGTAAAGACTGTAATCGTCCCACAGGAATTTACTCCAAGTCGGTCATACTGTCTCAGACCACTTACGTCTAACAGAATCTGATCTCGATAACTATGAACATTCTGTTCAAACCAGTTTAGACCGATATAAGGAGGTGCTTGCGAGACAATATATTCCCGAGTGGGTGGATCAGATCATTAATAGACCTGTATCCAAGTCAACACTCAGCTCAGATGAAATACATGAGCTACATCAAGACGAGGAGAATCCTCTAATCAATGCTGATCACTATATAAGATCAACAACTGAAGTTCAACTTTCATTTTCTAACCTCTCATCTAATACCGCTTCATGCGATGATTTGTTTACAGAGTCTGATCAAATTTCAGACCACTCTTCTCAATGTTCCCTGGATTCTATAAGTTCAATACATAATGCTACTGAATTAACTAGCTTATCACCAGAACCCAGAGAAACAAGTGAGGCTGCAGATGAAACAAGTGAAGCTGCAATGATCAGTGAATCTGAACCAGAAAATGATAAAGCTAATGCTGCAGCAGCAGTCGAAGCTGTAATCAAAGCTGAGGCTAAGCAAGAAGCCTTAAGCAACACAAGTAATGGTCACAATTACTCCCAACAGCCTTCTAAAGTAAGTGCTAACAATGAGAAGACTATTATAAACCTTGTACACCAATTATTAAATTTATCTTCACCAGAACAATCAGTTGACTCCTTACAAACCTTTAGTTTCCAGTTTGAGTCACTGATAAATTCTTTCAGTAAAGAGGTGGATCACCCAACCACTGAGTGGATGACTAAAATTATCATCCAAAGAAAATTGTCTGGTGACACACTTAATAAACTATATGTATGCCAGAATGGTAATACCCTGTCAATGCAGGATATATTTACAGGTTTGCGTAATATGAGCAATCATACAGCAGACCAAGCAATTAATGCTAAATCTGAATGCACCAAAACTGTACCTACATCAGTTTCCTTACCTGAAACTCCTAAAGTGGCACTGTCACTAGGTAACAAAGGTGCTAATAATTCATGTAACAACAATCAGTCAAATACTGATTCATCAGTGAGGCCTAAGAGTCCCACAGGTGCTCCTAAGAGACCTAATAGTCCAAAGAGCACTGCTAATAATTCCACCGGTGCTCCTAAGAGACCTAATAGTCCAAAGAGCACTCCCAAGAGCCTGTTAATGGTTCCCCAGAGTACACCAAGTACTCACGAGAGAATAAATAACAAGCAAATGCAAGCAGCAAAACCATCACCACCTGCAAATACTGTTTTACCTAAAACGGTAACACCTAAGCGATCTGTAGGATGGGGAATATGCTTGTTTTGCAATCAAAAACATTCTCTGTACAAATGTACTAATTATCCTAATAGAGACACAAGAGTCAGACGACTCAAACAGTTACACAAATGTACTAGGTGTCTCAAACCACATAATGTTAACAGCTGTGACACCCCACTGAACACCTGCAACAGGTGTAGAAGGGGCAAGCATCATGCTGCACTGTGCAAATTAGTTAAGACTAATTATGTCAATCCTAGAATAGGACGTAGAGAATCTACACCAATACAGTGCTGCAAGGTGCGAGATGTGTACAGCGTAACTTCACAAGCATCTCAAGTGGATGCTGCTTTGCCTACTGCCCAACTTCAAGTGAAGAACAGAGGAACCAAGGTCACCATACGTGGACTATTTGACCAAGGTTCCCAGAGAACTTTCATTACTCAAAGAGCAGCAGAGGCACTTAATTTACAACCAATAGGACAGGTAAAATTAAACTTGTCAGGGTCCATGATAAATCGAGGAACCCATAAATACTCAGTAGTTCAACCGCTTGTACGACTAGGTAGTCATGCCAAGGCTGTCCAAGCCATTGTTGTAGATCAAATACCTTTAGACTTAAATATTAAGGGTCTGGGGTACACAACCCACTTCCTACAGGAACGTGAAATTAATTTGGCTGACAACAAATTAATGTCTGACCGCCTTAACAATGTAGATGTACTAGTAGGAGCCGACTACTATTACCAGTTCATAACTGGACATGTTAAACGATTGGGAATGAATATGCTCCAATCTGCAGGAGGCTACTTACTTACTGGTAAAGTTCTGAATGTGAACAAGCCTAAACCTGCTAACAATAATAAATTAGTCAGCAGTAAATCAATTCTCCAGCAGCAAGCTAAAAGGAGAAACACAGCTGAGTAATAAACTCAGATTGAATGTGGTGCAATTGATACTCGCCGAGATGTTTCATAGCTCTCGGTGAAAACCAATGGTCCGAACTCGAATAAGTACAAGTCACAGCGACCAACCATTGAATTCACTGCAGACCTGGAATTATTCTCGACCAGTAGTAATTGACCACACTCAGTCTTCCTAGTTAAATTGTAATGTTGGACTAGAGAATCTAGTACCCCCTAGGTAATTAATGATGTTAGGCTAGAGAATCTAGCATTCAATGTCACTGGCATTTCCTGAATTTAATTACAAATTCACTAGGACCACTGGTCCACTATACTTGCGATTAAAGGTTTGCCAAGAAAACCTTCTTAATACCATGTTTTCTGCACTAAGAGTTAGTGATAAATACTTGCATTAATTGTTTGAGTTGTTTTTTCTTTCGTTTCTGCTTATTTAGTGTAGGAGCGCAGCACGAACAAACTTGCAAACTTACTAATATGTAAGTGAATTTACAGAGAACTAATATGTTTAATGCATTATCGTTAAACATCGGCATTGTTAATTAACATGCTTCATGAGCTTAATATAGCTCACCTTAGAATTAACGTAATAATATGAGTGCTTGTTCACCATGCGTACGAGCTTAATATTGCTCGCCATGACAATTGAATGACAAAACTCCACCTCGTTAATTCGAGTTCACTGAACTCGCCCTGTTAACTGTTAACGAGCTCACTTCAGCTCACCCTGTTAGCACTGCTAACGAGCTCACTGTAACTCACTCTGTTAGCACTGCTAACGAGCTCACTGCAGCTCACCCTGTCAACACTGTTGACGAGTTCACTGTAACTCACCCTGTTAGCACTGCTAACGAGCTCAATGTAGCTCACCCTGTCAACACTGTTGACGAGTTCAGTGTAACTCACCCTGTTAGCACTGCTAACGAGCTCACTGTAGCTCACCCTGTCAACACTGTTGACGAGTTCACTGCAACTCACCCTGTTAGCACTGCTAACGAGCTCACTGTAGCTCACCCTGTCAACACTGTTGACGAGTTCTCTGCAACTCACCCTGTTAGCACTGCTAACGAGCTCACTGTAGCTCACCCTGTCAACACTGTTGACGAGTTCACTGCAACTCACCCTGTTAGCACTGCTAACGAGCTCACTGTAGCTCACCCTGTCAACACTGTTGACGAGTTCACTGTAACTCACCCTGTTAGCACTGCTAACGAGCTCACTGCAGCTCACCATGTTCAAGAGTTCAATATAACTCGACCAGTTAATGAGCTCAATACTGCTCACAATTTTAATTCGAGTACATTTTGCTCACAATTAGCTTAGTCCCTTACTTAGGTAGGTTAGAAATTCAAACCATTTATTTAGGTAGGCTTAGGGACTTTAGTTAGTGTCAACTGAGTACTAGCCTAATCTGTACTCACCATTAATTACAGTTGACTATACTTAAAGAGACTGATTTAATAAACTCAAATTCATGTAAAGGTGATTTCGTATTAACAAGTTTACAGTGTCAAGCCTATGAGCTGCCATTTAATTAGTTCATAAGTCAGAATGACTAGGCTACTAATCTCACTGTCGACTCAGAATTTTCCTTGATTTTAATGAATAAACTTTTCAGTTCTCTACCTTTCTATTATTTTAGCTAGTTAGCAAATTAGTTGTACCATCAGTCAGCATGACTACTGCACGGCAGTGCACATTTAATTCAATTTCCTCATTTGAATTTGAGGTGATCGTGATGCTGCGTGATGTTATTGTCTAGTAACTCAATAGTTACAAGTCACAGCGACCCTAGACAGTCACCTTACTGTAGTGTCATAGTCTCCTTGATCTTAAATGACTAATAATACTTTACTGTATAATCATACAATAGTGTTATCAGTTTTTAGGAACTTATTCTGAGTTTGCCTACGATTCAGCAGCTACGTAATACACCATTACATGTCACTGCGACCCTAGTTGTTGAGTTTATTGTGAGCTTTAGAGTGTTCCTGATTACCGATAACTTAATCATTTAATGTTTCAATATTTAATACATGTTTCCACTAAGGGAAACTGCAAGCCTATTACCACTCTGAAGAAGAAGAATTTCCTTCACATCCCACTTAGACAACAATGATGATGCTACGATGTGATATCATGTAACAAAACATTACACGTCACTATGACCCAGGATATCGCATCACTGTAGATTCTGTTAGTTTAAATTGTGTGAGTTAAATTCTATAAATATGGTGTAGGCTATAAGCAACATGTTTCATTTGACATGTAAATAGCAAGACTCAAGTTCTTGTAAGTCCTTGAAAAATCCGGGACGTTCGTTATGTGTGTACTAACATACTAACATACTAATGTACTAATCATAATATCACTTCGGGATAGGTCAGTACAACACAGTACACTGCGACCCTAGAACCCTCCCCCCGGAGTTATGTTGGATATTTCCAACATCGAATACAGCATTGTTGTATTCTCATTACTTATTACTAACCATACTAAATATTGTAGTAAGTAAAATTAACAACTCGTAGAATTCTCATGTACTAATAATTCATCTGTGCATTAGGCTAGAATTCTCACGCCACCTGACGCCAGTATTGCGTCAGATTTCCTTACAGTAAACACATTATATCCAATTTGTGTGAAAATTAAATACGATTCTCCATAATTAAAGCATTCTGTATGACAACTGATTGCAGACGAATTGTTCTCTAACTAAAAGCCGAATAGAGCGTTAGAATCATAGCGTCTACCTCGCGATAGAGTTAACGTCGTCAATGAATGCCATGGGGAGACATTAATTCCTCTCCCTTATATATTTACTATTCTTAGATTGGTAAATAATAATATTTTGTTCCTCTAAATAATAAACCCATCCAGTCTTTAACGTTTCAAGCGCAAATGCGAGAAATATTAATGTTCGAGACAATAATTTGTTTTATGAACGTCGACTCGGCGTGGGTTGGAGGGACGCCATTCTCCTCAGTACGCGGACACGTGCAGAACCGAAAGGAAGCAAACCTGCGCTTACCGTACTCATAAGAATACGCCATTGTCCAGCAAGTAGGACAGGTGTTATCCATCCACAGATGAGGGCTGCCGCTGTGAGGCGTGAACGACCTTGCAGATAATATTTTCAACTAGTGCTGGTGTTAAATAAGGAGCCCTTTGACTTGGTTCCTGACGACACGTGATCAGCCGGCTGAAACGCATAACTACCCAGGATAGGTTCACCGGAGCCTGGGATGCGAAATACGGCAATCTTAATACTTATACACTGCCCACAGCTAAGTATTCTTTTATTTGATGCATCAGGTAGAAGTGTGTTAATAGCAGGGTGATTGTTCGTTAAGCAGCGTGATAACGTGATTAAATTGGCCATCTGTAAATTCTTAATATTCTTGAATATAAATTGAGTAGTTAAATCAATTGCTACTGGAAATTATTTATCTTGCAGCACGAGAGAAGAATTCTTCATACTGCCTTCATCCATGTTAGCACGTTCAACTCGTTAGTGTACCGAGTCTGGAGATTAAGAAGACTTCTATGGCTTACTAAAGGAATCTCCGTCAAGCTAAGATTTATTTCCCCTTTTTTCATTCCTTTGCAATTAATTTATGCAGAGTGCTTTGAGATTAATGTATGATTTACTGTAACTCATTATTATGCTCATATTTATATTCCTCTTTTATGTGAATGATATTAGTTTCAACATTACCTTATAGGATTAGATTATTATTAACTGAATTAGTGAACGAACCACACTAATTCCTGGACGTACTTACCTCCAGTAATAACCCCCCAATGTAGGTGTTTGAGGTTTGTTTCTTTAATAATACAGCCCATTAATTATTATTATGATCATGCTTTCTAGTTATATCCATAGTCACTGGTTTCCTCTAGAAATTATCCAATGATCTGAAATTCTCAGTTTCCCTCTTTACTTTAAAAGCGGGTGGTCCTTAGCAATTTTAATTTATTACATTAATTATTAATTAATCAGAATCAAGCCCAAATATCCCACAGTCACCACCAGTGACCACCAGTAACCAGTCACCACCAGTCACCACCAGTCACCACAAGTGACCAGTCATCACCGCTGACCAGTCATCACCAGTGACCAGTCATCACCAGTGACCAGTCATCACCGCTGACCAGTCATCACCAGTGACCAGTCATCACCAGTGATCAGTCACCACCAGTGACCAGTCACCACCAGTGATCAGTCACCACCAGTGACCAGTCACCACCAGTGACCAGTCATCACCAGTGACCAGTCACCACCAGTGACCAGTCACCACCAGTGACCAGTCATCACCAGTGACCAGTCATCACCAGTAACCAGTCATCACCAGTGACCAGTCACCACCAGTGACCAGTCATCACCAGTGACCAGTCATCACCAGTGACCAGTCACCACCAGTGATCAGTCACCACCAGTGACCAGTCACCACCAGTAACCAGTCATCACCAGTGACCACTCATCAGCAGTGACCAGTCCCCACCAGTCATCACCAGTGACCAGTCACCACCAGTCATCACCAGTGACCAGTCACCACCAGTGATCACCAGTGACCACTCATCAGCAGTGACCAGTCACCTCCAGTAACAAGTCATCACCAGTGTGGGATATTTGGGGCTTGAATCTGATTATTTAAATATTAATGTAGTAAATTAAATTACGAAGGACCACCCGCTTTTATAGTAAAGAGGGAAACTGAGAATTTATGATCATTAGATAATTCCTAGAAGAACCCAGTAACTATGGATAAAATACTAGAGAATATGATCATAGAAAATAATCTACAGCTGGGTGTCCAGAACAAAGGGAGCATCAGTTGTGCAGACCTGACAACAGCCAAAAACGCCCAGATGGAGTCACCCTGCAGCCATGGAGGGAAGGTAAACAGGTCGTATGGGATTACACCTGTGCATCTATATTGGCTGATACCTATTTACGTTACAGCTCAGCGGAGGGAGGTGGGGCAGCCACCTTCAGGGAGACGCAGAAAATGAACAAGTACAGAGACCTAGAACGTTGTTACAGGCCGATAGGCTCTGAGACTCTGGGCGCCTGGGGTAAATGAGCACTCAAGTTTTTAAAGGAGGTGGGTGAGGAACTCATTGGGAAAACTAGAGACCCACGAGCAGCCAGTTTCCTGTTCCAGCGCCTCAGTGTCGCAGTTCAGAGGGGAAATGTGTGCTGTATCCTGGGTACGCACCGAACCTATGAGGAACTTGACGAGGTCTTCGAACGCTTATTGTTTAATTGTTATATATTTGTGTGTGTGTGTGTTCTCTGTAAACTGTAGCATTGCAATAAAATAAAACAAAAGATACAAAAAATAATAGGCGTGGTAGGAGAAGAAAAGAATAAAGTATTCAGTGAGAATCCACAAGATCTTCTCTGAATGCTCTTTGTTTTCTTCTTCGAGGATGTGGGTCCCTGCAATTGCACCAGAGGTGGTACCCCTAATATATATATATATATATATATATATATATATATATATATATATATATATATATATATATATATATATATATATATATATATATATATATATATATATATATATATATATATATATATATATATATAACCTTAGAACACTTTCCCACCAGGAGATTCGAACCCTAGCCAGCACAGAAGCCTTACAGCAACTGGCATAACTGGTAAGCCTTTAACCCACTGCACCACAGCTCACTAAAAAGACCACTAAAAAGTGAGGGGGGGTGAAAAAGTGAAAGAAAGTGAGTAGCCCCTCACTATGCTCTAGTTGCCCTTGGGAGGTGGCGATCTTTGGAGGTGAAATACTCCGAAATTACCATCTCATTTAGGGGTCTGAGCTGTGGTGCAGTGGGTTAAAGGCTTACCAGTTATGCCAGTTGCTGTAAGGCTTCTGTGCTGGCTAGGGTTCGAATCTCCTGGTGGGAAAGTGTTCTAAGGTTATATATATATATATATATATATATATATATATATATATATATATATATATATATATATATATATATATATATATTTTCATTCATCTGACCTCTCAATTATGTCTCGTATGTGGAATAACTCTCAGACTCGTTCTTCAGGCTACCTGGGGCCATAACACCAGTCACCACCAATCACTACAAGTGACCAGTTACTACCAGTCACCACCAGTCACTACCAGTCACTACCAGTCACTACCAGTGATCAGTCACCACCTGTCACCCCACTTGACAACCCTTCCCACGCCTCCACCCCACTTGACAACCCTTCCCACGCCTCCACCACACTTGACACCACTTGCCACACCACCACCACACTTGACAACACTTGCCACACCACCACCACACTTGACAACACTTGCCACACCACCACCACACTTGACAACACTTGCCACACCTACACCACACTTCACAACACTTGCCACGCCTCCACCACACTTGACAACCCTTCCCACGCCTCCACCACACTTGACACCACTTGCCACACCTCCACCACACTTGACACCACTTGCCACACCTCCACCACACTTGACAACACTTGCCACACAACCATCACACTTGACAACACTTGCTACGCCTCCACCACACTTGACAACACTTGCTATGCCTCCACCACACTTGGCAACACTTGCCACACAACCACCACACTTGACAACACTTGCTGCGCCTCCACCATACTTGACAACACTTGCCACACCTCCACCACACTTGCCATACCACCACCACACTTGACAACACTTGCCACGCCTCCCCCACACTTGACAACACTTGTCATGCCTCCACTACACTTGGCAACACTTGCCACACCTCAACCACACTTGACAACACTTGCCACACCACCACACTTGACAACACTTGCCACACCTCCACCACACTTGACAACACTTGCCACACCTCCACCACACTTGACAACACTTGCCACGCCTCCACAACACTTGACAACCCTGGCCACGCCACCACCACACTTGACAACACTTGCCACACCTCCACCACACTTGACAACACTTGCCATACCACCACCACACTTGACAACACTTGCCACACCTCGACCACACTTGACAACACTTGCCACACCTCCACCACACTTGACAACACTTGCCACACCTCCACCACACTTGACAACACTTGCCACACCTCCACCACACTTGACAACACTTGCCACACCTCCACCACACTTGGCAACACTTGCCACACCTCCACCACACTTGACAACACTTGCCACGCCTCCACCACACTTGACAACACTTGCTACACCTTCATCACACTTGACAACACTTGCCACGCCTCCACCACACTTGACAACACTTGCTACACCTCCATCACACTTGACAACACTTGCCACACCTCCACCACACTTGACAACACTTGCCACACCTCCACCACACTTGACAACACTTGCCACACCTCCACCACACTTGCCACACCTCCAACACACTTGACAACACTTGCCACACCTCCATCACACTTGACAACCCTGGCCACGCCTCCACCACACTTGACAACACTTGCCACACCTCCACCACACTTGACAACACTTGCCACGCCTCCACCACACTTGACAACACTTGCCACATCTCCACCACACTTGACAACACTTGCCACACCTCCATCACACTTGACAACACTTGCCACACCTCCACCACACTTGACAACACTTGCCACGCCTCCACCACACTTGACAACACTTGCCATACCACCACCACACTTGACAACCCTTGCCATACCACCACCACACTTGACAACACTTGCCACACCTCCACCACACTTGACGACACTTGCCACACCTCCACCACACTTGACGACACTTGCCACGCCTCCACCACACTTGACGACACATGCCACGCCTCCACCACACTTGACGACACTTGCCACACCTCCACCACACTTGCCACGCCTCCACCACACTTGACAACACTTGCCACACCTCCATCACACTTTACAACACTTGCCACACCTCCACCACACTTGACAACACTTGCCACACCTCCACCACACTTGACGACACTTGCCACGCCTCCACCACACTTGACAATACTTGCCACGCCTCCACCACACTTGACAACACTTGCCATACCACCACCACACTTGACAACACTTGCCATACCACCACCACACTTGACAACACTTGCCATACCACCACCACACTTGACAACACTTGCCACACCTCCACCACACTTGACGACACTTGCCACACCTCCACCACACTTGCCACACCTCCACCACACTTGACGACACTTGCCACGCCTCCACCACACTTGACGACACTTGCCACACCTCCACCACACTTGCCACGCCTCCACCACACTTGACAACACTTGCCACGCCTCCAACACACTTGACAACACTTGCCACACCTCCACCACACTTGCCACACCTCCACCACACTTGACGACACTTGCCACGCCTCCACCACACTTGACAACACTTGCCACGCCTCCACCACACTTGACAACACTTGCCACACCTCCACCACACTTGCCACACCTCCACCACACTTGACAACACTTGCCATACCACCACCACACTTGACAACACTTGCCATACCACCACCACACTTGACAACACTTGCCATACCACCACCACACTTGACAACACTTGCCACACCTCCACCACACTTGACGACACTTGCCACGCCTCCACCACACTTGACGACACTTGCCACACCTCCACCACACTTGCCACGCCTCCACCACACTTGACAACACTTGCCACGCCTCCACCACACTTGACAACACTTGCCACGCCTCCACCACACTTGACAACACTTGCCATACCACCACCACACTTGACAACCCTGGCCACGCCTCCACCACACTTGACAACACTTGCCACGCCTCCATCACACTTGACAACACTTGCCACACCTCCACCACACTTGACACACCTCCACCACACTTGACAACACTTGCCACACCTTCACCACACTTGACAACACTTGCCACGCCTCCACCACACTTGACACGCCTCCACCACACTTGACAATACTTGCCATACCACCACCACACTTGACAACACTTGCCATACCACCACCACACTTGACAACACTTGCCATACCACCACCACACTTGACAACACTTGCCACACCTCCACCACACTTCACGACACTTGCCACGCCTCCACCACACTTGACCACACTTGCCACACCTCCACCACACTTGCCACACCTCCACCACACTTGCCACACCTCCACCACACTTGACAACACTTGCCACGCCTCCACCACACTTGACAACCCTGGCCACGCCTCCACCACACTTGACAACACTTGCCACACCTCCACCACACTTGCCACACCTCCACCACACTTGACAACACTTGCCACGCCTCCACCACACTTGACAACACTTGCTACACCTCCATCACACTTGACAACCCTGGCCACACCTCCACCACACTTGACAACACTTGCCACACCTCCACCACACTTGACAACCCTGGCCACACCTCCACCACACTTGACAACACTTGCCACGCCTCCACCACACTTGACAACACTTGCCACGCCTCCACCACACTTGACAACACTTGCCACACCTCCACCACACTTGACAACACTTGCCACACCTCCACCACACTTGACAACACTTGCCACACCTCTACCACACTTGACAACACTTCCCACACCTCCACCACACTTGACAACCCTGGCCACACCTCCACCACACTTGACAACACTTGCCACACCTCCACCACACTTGACAACACTTGCCACACCTCCACCACACTTGCCACACCTCCACCACACTTGACAACACTTGCCACACCTCCACCACACTTGACAACACTTGCCACACCTCCACCACACTTGACAACACTTGCCACACCTCTACCACACTTGACAACACTTCCCACACCTCCACCACACTTGACAACCCTGGCCACACCTCCACCACACTTGACAACACTTGCCACACCTCCACCACACTTGACAACACTTGCCACACCTCCACCACACTTGCCACACCTCCACCACACTTGACAACACTTGCCACACCTCCACCACACTTGACAACACTTGCCACACCTCCACCACACTTGACAACACTTGCCACGCCTCCACCACACTTGACAACACTTGCCACGCCTCCACCACATTTGACAACACTTGCCACACCTCCACCACACTTGACAACACTTGCCACACCTCCACCACACTTGACAACACTTGCCACACCTCCACCACACTTGACAACACTTGCCACGCCTCCACCACACTTGACAACACTTGCCACACCTCCACCACACTTGACAACCCTTGCCACACCTCCACCACACTTGACAACACTTGCCACACCTCCACCACACTTGACAACACTTGCCACACCTCCACCACACTTGACAACACTTGCCACACCTCCACCACACTTGACAACACTTGCCACACCTCCACCACACTTGCCACACCTCCACCACACTTGACAACACTTGCCACACCTCCACCACACTTGACAACACTTGCCACGCCTCCACCACACTTGACAACACTTGCCACGCCTCCGCCACACTTGACAACACTTGCCACACCTCCACCACACTTGACAACACTTGCCACACCTCCACCACACTTGACAACACTTGCCACACCTCCACCACACTTGCCACGCCTCCACCACACTTGACAACACTTGCCACACCTCCACCACACTTGCCACGCCTCCACCACACTTGACAACACTTGCCATACCACCACCACACTTGCCAACACTTGCCACACCTTCACCACACTTGACAACCCTGGCCACGCCTCCACCACACTTGCCACACCTCCACCACACTTGACAACACTTGCCACGCCTCCACCACTCTTGACAACACTTGCCACGCCTCCACCACACTTGACAACACTTGCCACACCTTCACCACACTTGACAACCCTGGCCACGCCTCCACCACACTTGACAACACTTGCCACACTTGACAACCCTGGCCACGCCTCCACCACTCTTGACAACACTTGTCACGCCTCCACCACACTTGACAACCCTGGCCACGCCTCCACCACACTTGACAACACTTGCCACACCTTCACCACACTTGCCACACTTCCACCACACTTGCCACGCCTCCACGACACTTGACACACCACCACCACACTTGACAACACTTGCCGCACCACCACAACACTTGACAACACTTACCACACCTCCACCACACTTGCCACGCCTCCACCACACTTGACAACACTTGCCATACCACCACCACACTTGCCACACCTCCACCACACTTGACAACACTTGCCATACCACCACCACAATGGACAACATTTGCCACACCTCCACTACACTTGACAACCCTGGCCACGCCTCCACCACACTTGACAACACTTGCCACACCTTCATCACACTTGACAACCCTTGTCGAAAAACCCGACACCATTTACTAATATTAAATGCAATATGCAGATAATATTGCTGCTGTTGTATTTACAAGTTAACCCATAGAAAATGTAGCTTGCAGTGGAATTTTCCATCGGAAAAACGGAATATCATTGCCACATAGTGTTATAAATTCACCAGCTATTCTGTTGGGAATTATTCTTAAATACAATAGTCACTGGACTTTTTACATCATAAAAACATATCATTTGAATTAACTTAATTATCAGTATCAAAATAGAGTAAATATGACCCTTCTGCCACATATTGAACTCTGGATATGGAGAGCCAAGGCGTCAGTGGTGAAGGAGGTCAACCATTGTTAAAATGACCGAGTCGTTGGAGCAAATTCCGCTCCTATAATTCTTTTGGACGAAGTGTTATGGAGATCAAATTAGTGATTCTAACAACATCAACAGCAGTCAACATCTAAACAAGTGAAGTGTCTTACCGAAACCCGTTTATCTAATCATTTCTGGCCAGTTAATGTTAAGTAGATATAGGGCGAACCAGTTAGGACACTAAACAAGCCACTAAACACAGGTAATTTGTCCTGGGTCCTTATCTAATAATATATAAATGTTTCATCTGATATAGCTGTCATATATTAGGATTCCGGCTTTACAGCTAGTGCCCATGTATAGGAAAAAGAAGAGGAAGCAAGATTTAATCTTGGTACAAAGAGTCTCGTCGTGGACGTGGTGGTGAGCAGACGTGTTTTGTTTCTCTCTGCTACTGGCATCTCGTGGGTGGACGTGTTTGTCGTCGCTGTTGGCCGGCGTGTTGACTGATGGGCGGATAGCGTCACGTTAGGCTCAGTATATTTGCCATCATGGGCTCCTGCACACCTCCATTCAAACAGAAAGAGTCCGTAGGACTCAAGTTCAGTTGTAACACTCATTATGAGCTTGGGCCGGATTCAGGAAGGTACTTACGAAGGTTTTTCCTCTTAGCTAAGAACATTTTCCTTCTTAGCGCCTTCGTGGCGGCTACGTCCGTATTCAAGTAGCTACACTAAGTGGAAAAACCTTCGTAAGTTCATTCCGGGATTTAAGTGTGGTTTCGACCACTCGTAGCTTTACGTAAACTGGATATAAGTCATTTTTTCTCTACTACATAACATTGAGATCGATTTATGATATTGGAACATGACAAAAATATTATAGCTGGTGAATCTAGTGAAGAGGAGTCCTTCTTGTTAGTTATATATGCATTCTCTGCTTGAAACTTGAAGTAAATATGTGTTTGATGATAGTAGAATTAGTTTTATAATAGCAAGATATTATACCAGTAGTTATTAAGTAAATAAACACTGGTGAACATGAAAAATGAGAGAAGGTGATGAGCCCTGCCTGATGGGATCATTTACTATCACCAAATGCCCCTGTTCACCTAGTAGTAAGGGTGTACCTTAGCTATACATACCCATTTCTAATTTATTTAGTTTGGTTTTATTTTGAAATTAAATCTGGGTGAGACATAAAATAAAAATATGCTGCACAAATGATGTTAGGTAAGGAGAAGGGTAAAAATGTCAAAAACTTTATTCATTGAATACTTAAAGCTATAATTATGACTATATAAATTATTAAAAATGAGAGAGGGAAGTAGGGGTCCAAGACCTCTTCCTGTTATACAATTTGGGTGTGGAACAAGTAATTATCAAAAGAAGGCACCATGCCGGGAAGGCTATGTAGCAGTAAGGCAGTGAGGTGAGGCAGCTACTTATTTGAGAAATGCTTATTTTATTTACCTTATAAGCTGAGGCAACTTATTTTATTTGAGGACTACTCAGCTGATTCCTCTACATTTAGCATGGAACAAATTTGTGTCCAAGACCTCTTCCTGTTACTCAATTTGGCTGTGTGTAACCAAACTAGAAGTGCTCTACAAATCAAGGGACCCAGAATGTGGAATGACCTCCCGAATCATGTCAAAGGCTGTACCTCTCTCAACCAGTTTAAGAGTTAAACCAAGTACTGCTTAATTAACTCCATGTAACCTAACTTACCTCCTAAATGTCAACCCATGTCTTGATATTTTTTAAACAACGCTGTTCACCAACATGTGCAATTGCTGATTTATGCTATGTTAACCCCCCTTTTTGTATTTTTTATTCCTTCTTTCAACACAATTTATACCTAATCCCGATTACTATTAAGTTTTAGTCCGTGTTTTTCCCCCACACCTTGCCCGAAATGCTATGAGTATTAGTTGCTTTAGGTATTTTATGTACTAGCTCTGTCTATAAATCCAACATTATGTTTGTAAATCAACTATATGTACTTTTCCTGAATAAAATGTATTTATTATTTATTTTTTAATCAGTAAGTATTAAAAGAAGGCACCAAGCTGGGAAGGCTATGTAGCACCATTGTGTGTAACAATAAACCAATTTTTTTTTTAACAAATAATGCACCTGTATGGTAAAACAAATCCTGTCAGCTGTAAAAATATTGATGCAGTTATTTAAATGAAAAATATAATGAAAGAAATATTACTGGTTTATTTTTATCCTATCTTTTTGTACTGTACAGTATATCCAAGGAAGTGAAAAATTGAGACATAATGCACAATTTAATGAATGATCAGCATGGATTAGCAGTTCAAAAGAAATATGACTGTTACATATCAACATGAGATCTTAATGATCCATGGTCAACATGATTTAATAAGGATAATACAGTTCTGAATTTGTAATAATACAAACTATAATTTAAAATCTTTATTACTGATTTTTTTTATTAAGAAGATTAGGTATACACAGCAATGTACTACTACTCTATTCTATATGGAATATTACACAGTGTAGATAAAAAACTAGCTATAAGTTTATCTAATACTCCCATCTCACAGGATGGTTAGACATACTGTACATGGAATCAATTTAGAAAATACCAGCCTCAATACAAAAAACAAATCAACTCTGACTAAACAACTCTAAGCAATTTTCACAAGAGGTAAGCACTGAATCATGGAAACATTATATTATAATTACTCTTACCAGTTTCTACAAGACTCCTCTCAAACAATGTATTTTTTAAACATGTTTAGGTATACACAACAATGTGCTGCTTCCCTATTCTGTATAAAGGACCACACAGTGTAGATTAAAAACCAGCTACAAGCTCATCCAACATCCTCACCTCACAGGATGGCCAGTCATACATGGAATTAGGAGAGAACAAAATACTTAATGCTGATCTATTAGCCTCCACTGGCAAAATCTGGGTGCAGCACAAGAATATCTTCCAATATTCTTGAGTGTATGAAGTAATTACAGAGCTCAAAATACCTCATACCATTTGGTATGAAGTCACTGATAACAGGACAATCACAGATATAGTGTTGGAGAGTATGTTCTCTCAAGTAGGACTGAAAACAGATGTTTTTTTCCACCAAGAGGGCTATAAACCCATGGAACCGGCTACCCGCTTAAGCCGTAAATGCCAAATTCCAGCTAAAAAATATCATTAAGACAATTGGCGGGCCCTTTAACAAGCCGCCGGCTTTCTGTCCTCTTCGAGGTCACTAGATAGTTAGTGGCCCTTGGGTAAATTCAGTAAATATATACAATAATTGTCAGCGCATCTTCCGAGCAACAAGGACAGCTACACAGTATCTCTTAGAATTACGTAGGTAAACAACAAATGTAACATATTTGTTTACTACAATGTCCGTACTGGCTGTAGAAGTTGAAAAAAACATTGTTTTACTTCGAAATATACTAATTTTATAAGAAAATTCGACGTAAATAGGAGGCAGTAGAGCTCCGATAAGCCAGCGCTAAATCTTCAATATGAAGAATGTTGCTGCTCTCTGATTGGCCAAACGAAACACAGTAGTGACCTCTATCGGCACGCAGGTGAACCAACAATTTTCTTCCTAAGTGGACGTTATTGAATTGCACCTAAGCATCTTCTTATGGCACACTTAGGAACCTTCGTAGCAAACCCACTTACGAAGAAATACACAGAGCTTCCTGAATCTAGGTCGGTTGCGTGGTGACCGCCGGCCGGGTCGGACGTTCCTGAGGTCTCTCCGCACTGGCTAGTGTTTACGTTGGGTGATCGCTTGTTTGCCCTGCTGGTGGTGGTTTGCCACTGACGGGGTGACGTTTGCTTCGCCATGGGGACGTTTCGCCCTCCATTGCAGAGGACGCTGTCAGCTGGTCTGGCGTTTACGGTGCCGGTGGACCATCCATTGGTTGGTGTCGCCCTAGTAGACGTGCTGCATGTGCAGCTGTCTGACCTGGTGGGCATCCAGCTGCTTCAGGGCCACCGTGCTGTGGTCAAGTTCCGCCTCCAGGCTGCCTTTCAGGCGTTTCTCGAGCGGTGTGAGGGGCGTGTTTACCCTCTCCCTGATTCAGCTGGCTCAGTTAAGGTAGTGAATCTTAGTGTCACCTTGATGTCTGTGACGGTGCATGGTGCCCCCTTCGAATTTCAGGACAACTTTTTAACCTCCTGTTTCGAACGGTTTGGGACAGTGTTGAGTGTTCGTTGGAACAAGGTCGTTGCCGGGCACTGTGTTGGTATGCTTGACGGCTCCCGCACCCTGACGATGTCGCTGAAGGGTAGTGTACCGTCGTCGATGTCCGTGTTGGGATACACGCTCCGCTGCCAGTACCGGGGTCAACTGCGCACCTGTTATCGGTGTGGCCACGAGGGTCATCTGGCTGCTGCGTGCGACGTGGGAGCGACTGGTCGTGTGCATGTTCTTCGTGCGGAGGACTTTCCGCCCCTGTTGCGTTCGGGCGGTGTAGGTGCTGTGCCTGAGGCGCCTGCCTGCCTGTCTGCTGCTCCGCCTGTTGAGGAGAGCTCTCCGGCCTGTGCGACACGTCTAGTGCCAGCTGTGGCCCCTGGGGTTGTTCCGCCAGTGTGTGAGGGTGTCGGGCTGTCGCCTGAGCTGTGTGTAGTGAAAGGTGTCCCGGTGGAGGTTCATGTTCCGCCCCCGCCTGTGGATGTGTTACCGGCTCCCGGGGACGCGGGTTCTGCCGTTTTGGAGGGGGTACTTCGTGGTGAGGTGTCTGCCGTGCCTGAGTGTGTTGCCTCCTGTAGTTTTGCTCTTCCCATTCCTTTGCAGAAGCGCGCGCGTCGGTGTTCAGAGGCTGTTTCCGTGGATGATGTAGACAGTGTGGGTGATGTGGCCTCTGTGGACTCTTCGGACGGTGCGGGTGTGGCCTGTGTGGATATGACAGTGGAGGCTGTGCCTGCGGCGGGGCCTGCTGGGCGTGGTGTGGTGCGGCCTGTCTCGAAGCGTTCGCGGCGGGCTCGGAGTGTCTCCCCCCTTCGTGGTGTGCCTTGGGAGGAGGTGGGGGAGTATGGTGCTCAGCTGGCGTCCCCCGCCGAGGATGATGGTGCTGTGAGGGGCTCCGACGTTGTTCCCTGTGCCCCCCCTCCTGCATCTCCTGCTGTTGGGTCCCCGCAGTGGGGGGTTGTCCCTGATGGTCGGGACCTCGTCGTGAAGTTGCGGAAAGATGTGCGCCAGGGAGCCTCGGCTCCTGTGCCCTGTGGTGGGGTCGCTGCCGCGCCTGCAGTTCCCCCTCCTTCCTTGCCCCGGTCTGGGGGTTGCCTAGTCCCGTCTGCTGGGGTCGTGCCCTGTGAGGGTCCGGAGTTGGGCCCTTATCGGGATGCCCGGGTGCTTCCGATCCCGTGGTGCTCGTCAACCATCTGGGTATCGTCAAAGAAGGAGTTTGTTTATAGGGTGCCGGATAGGATGTCTCAGCCGAGGGTACAGCCTGTTGGCCGGCTGCCCGCCGACCTGTGGGTGGTTTGGGAAGCGTACCACTTGCGCTTTCCGTACCGTAAGTTTCCGGAGAAATATTAGTTCCCGTTTTGCGCGCACCGCTACGCCGTGCCTGGATCAGCTGCCACCGTGACCATGACGCCCCGCCCCCCCGGTGCGGGGAGTCTCCCTCTGACGTTCGCCTCTGTTTTCGTCGCCACTCCTCTCTCTACAGCCCATCACGTCTACCGCTTTTGACTTTCTTCTCCTCTTTACCATCAACGCGTCTCCTTACATCTGTCCTGGTGCAGTCATCGGGAGGGTTACCCCTTCATGCAAACTGCACCTATTCTCAAGAAGAAGAAGAATGGTGATGATGGGTATGGTGTGTGTAGGTGGGGATGGGTATGGTGTGTGTAAGTGGTGATGAGTATGGTGTGTGTAGGTGGTGATGGGTATTATGTGTGTAGATGGTGATAGTATGGTGTGTGTAGGTGGTGATGGGTATTGAGTGTGTATTTGGTGATCTGGTATGGTGTATGTATGTGATGATAGGTATGGTGTGTGTAAGTGGCGATTTGTATGGTGTGTGTAGACGGTGATGGGTAAAGTGTATGTAGGTGATGATGGGTATCGTGTGTGTAGGTGGTGATGGGTATCGTGTGTGTAGGTGGTGATGGGTATCGTTTGTATAGGTGGTGATGAGTGTGGTGTGTGTAGGTGGTGATGAGCATGCTGTGTGTCGGTGGTGATGGGTATTGAGTGTGTGTAGGTAGTGATTGGTATGGTGAGTGAAGGAGGTGATGAGTATGGTGTGAAGATGCTTACTTTGATAGGAGGGAATGGGAGGGTATGGGGAGACTCGGGAGGGTGTATGTAGGTGGTGATGGGTATGGTGTGTGTAGGTGGTGATGGGTATGGTGTGTGTAGGTGGTGATGGGTATGGTGTGTGTAAATGGTGATATATATAGTGTGTGTAGGTGGTGATAGGTATAGTGTGTCTAGGTGGTGATGGGTATGGTGTGTATGTAGGTGGAGAGGTGTATAGTGTGCGTAGGTGGTGATGGGAATGGTGTGTGTAGATTGTTTTGGGAATGGTGTGTGTAGGATATATGCAATAAAAACAGAACTTCTCCCCTTTCCAATATCTTACTCAGTATTTTAACGAGAAGCAAATAGTTGATTGATAATGAAGTGTTTAAGGGTAATTTCTAATAAATTATGTGTTTGCATCATTTTTATCGTATATTTAATGAATTAATAACCATAAACTGAAAATTCACAAAAACGTGGAAAAACAGCAAATATTAGCTAATTCGATAATATTTTGTTTATATCACATAAAGGAAAAGGGGATGATAAACGTCAAAATATTGCTGAATTCGATGATTTTTAGTACGAAACAAAATGCAAGAAAACTTGCTTAAAATGCAATATTATGCGAAAATCTGAGATTTGAAGGCCAAATCACATATCGTTATACTACATGAATTTGTATCGAAAAATTGGTAAAAATGAATATATTTACGTAATATCGAACTACAAGAAAAACGTGAAAAAAGTCATTATTATACCAAATTTGAGGATTTTAACTTCGAATCATAGAGCGACGTTTCGTATTTTTTAGACCCTAGATAAGACGTATAAAGATGTTGCTTCCAATACAAATGATAAAAATCAATGTGTTTTCATTAAAATTAACTAAAATGTTCCTGATTTTTGGTTTATATTACCGATGGAAGATGTACACGTAAAACCGTTTTAATCCGGCTGAAACGTCGATATATGCAATAAAAACAGAAATTCTCCCCTTTTCAATATCTTACTGTGTATTTTAACGAGAAACAAATAGATGATTGAAAATGAAGTATTTAAGGTTTTTTCTGATCAATTATGTGTTTGCATAATTTTTATCGTATATATAATGAATTAATAACAATAAACTGAAAATTCACAAAAACGTGGAAAAACGGCCTAATTCGATGATATTTTGTTTAAATCACATAAAGGAAAAGGGGATGATAAAGGTCAAAATATTGCTAAATTGTATGATTTTTAGTACAAAACAAAATGCAAGAAAACTTGCTTAAAAATGCAAAATTTGCGAAATACTGAGATTTGAAGGCCAAATCACATATCGTGAGAAAACATCAAGTAGTATCGAAATATTGGTATAAAACGAATATATATATATATATATAATCTCACTACATGAATAACGTGAAAAAAGTCACTATATTACCATATTTGAGGATTTTAACTTCAAATCATAGAGCGAGGTTTCGTATTATTTAGATCCAAGAAAAGACATATGACAATGTTGTTTTCAATACAAATGATAAAAATCAATGTGTTTCATTAGAATTAACTAAAATGTTCTTGATTTTCCGTTTATATTACCGATTGAAGATGTACACTTAAAACCGCTCTAATCCGGCTGAAACGTCGATATATGCAATAAAAACAGAACTTCTCCCCTTTTTAATATCTTACTCAGTATTTTAACGAGAAACAAATAGGTGATTGAAAATGAAGTGTTTAAGGTTAATTTCTAATCAATTATGTGTTTGCATCATTTTAATCGTATATTTAATGAATTAATAACAATAAACTGAAAATTCACAAAAACGTGGAAAAAACAGCAAAATATTGCCTAATTCGATGATATTTTGTTTATATCACATAAAGGAAAAGGGGATGATAAACGTCAAAATATTGCTGAATTCGATGATTTTTAGTACGAAACAAAATGCAAGAAAGCTTGCTTAAAATGCAATATTATGCGATAATCTGAGATTTGTAGGCCAAATCACATATCGTGATACTACATGAAATAGTATCGAAATATTGGTAAAAATTAATATATTTACGTAATATCAAACTACATGAAAAACGTGAAAAAATTCATTAATATACCAAATTTGAGGATTTTAACTTCGAATCATAGAGCGACGTTTCGTATTTTTTAGACCCTAGAAAAGACATATAAAGATGTTGCTTCCAATACAAATAATAAAAATCAATGTGTTTTCATTAAAATTAACTAAAATGTTCCTGATTTTCCGTTTATATTACCGATGGAAGATGTACACGTAAAACCGCTCTAATCCGGCTGAAACGTCGATATATGCAATAAAAACAGAACTTCTCTCCTTTCCAATATCTTACTCAGTATTTTAACGAGAAACAAATAGTTGATTGATAATGAAGTGTTTAAGATTAATTTCTAATAAATTATGTGTTTGCATCATTTTTATCGTATATTTAATGAATTAATAACAATAAACTGAAAATTCACAAAAACGTGGAAAAACAGCAAAATATTGCCTAATTCGATGATATTTTGTTTATATCACATAAAGAAAAAGGGGATGATAAACGTCAAAATATTGCTGAATTCGATGATTTTTAGTACGAAACAAAATGCAAGAAAGCTTGCTTAAAATGCAATATTATGCGAAAATCTGAGATTTGAAGGCCAAATCACATATCGTGATACTACATGAAATAGTATCGAAATATTGGTAAAAATGAATATATTTACGTAATATCAAACTACATGAAAAACGTGAAAAAAGTCATTATTATACCAAATTTGAGGATTTTAACTTCGAATCATAAAGCGACGTTTCGTATTTTCTAGACCCTAGAAAAGACGTATAAAGATATTGCTTCCAATACAAGTGACAAAAATCAATGTGTTTTCATTAAAATTAACTAAAATGTTCCTGATTTTCGGTTTATATTACCGATGGAAGATGTACACGTATAACCGTTCTACTCCGGCTGAAACGTCGATATATGCAATAAAACAGAAATTCTCCCCTTTTAAATATCTTAGTTAGTATTTTAACGAGAAACAAATAGTTGTTTGAAAATGAAGTATTTAAGGTTATTTTCTGATCAATTATGTGTTTGCATAATTTTTCTCGTATATTTAATGAAATAGTAACAATAAACTGAAAATTCACATAAACGTGGAAAAACGGCAAAATATTGCCTAATTCGAAGATATTTTGTTTAAATCACATAAAGGAAAAGGGGGATGATAAAGGTCAAAATATTGCTAAGTTCGATGATTTTTAGTACAAAACAAAATGCAAGAAAACTTGCTTAAAATGCAAAATTTGCGAAATTCTGAGATTTGAAGGCCAAATCACATATCGTGAGAAAACATCAAGTTGTATCGAAATATTGGTAAAAACGAATATATATACACAAAATCACACTACATGAATAACGTGAAAAAAGTCACTATATTACCATATTTGAGGATTTTAACTTCAAATCATAGAGCGAGGTTTCGTATTATTTAGATCCAAGAAAAGACATATGACAATGTTGTTTCAAATACAAATGATAAAAATCAATGTGTTTTCATTAGAATTAACTAAAATGTTCCTGATTTTCCGTTTACATTACCGATTGAAGATGTACATGTAAAACCGCTCTAATCCGGCTGAAACGTCGATATATGCAAAAAAACAGAACTTCTCCCCTTTTCAATATCTTTCTCAGTATTTTAACTAGAAACAATAGTTGATTAAAATGAAGTGTTTAAGGTTAATTTCTAATCAATTATGTGTTTGCATCATTTTTATCGTATATATAATGAATTAATAGCAATAAAATTAAAATTCACAAAAACGTGGAAAAACAGCAAAACATTGCCTAATTCGATGATATTTTGTTTATATCACATAAAGGAAAAGGGGATGATAAACGTCAAAATATTGCTGAATTCGATGATTTTTAGTACGAAACAAAATGCAAGAAAACTTGCTTAAAATTCAATATTATTCGAAAATCTGAGATTTGAAGGCCAAATCATATATCGTGATACTACATGAAATTGTATCGAAATATTGGTAAAAATGAATATATTTACGTAATATCAAACTACATGAAAAACGTGAAAAAAGTCATTATTATACCAAATTTGAGGATTTTAACTTCGAATCATAAAGCGACGTTTCGTATTTTTTAGACCCTAGAAAAGACGTATAAAGAAATTGCTTCCAATACAAATGACAAAAATCAATGTGTTTTCATTAAAATTAACTAAAATGTTCCTGATTTTCGGTTTATATTACCGATGGAAGATGTACACGTATAACCGTTCTACTCCGGCTGAAACGTCGATATATGCAATAAAAACAGAAATTCTCCCCTTTTAAATATCTTACTCAGTATTTTAACGAGAAACAAATAATTGATCAGAAAATAACCTTAAATACTTCAATTTCAAACAACTATTTGTTTCTCGTTAAAATACTGAGTAAGATATTAAAAAGGGGAGAAGTTCTGTTTTTATTGCATATATCGACGTTTGAGACGGATTAGAGCGGTTTTAAGTGTACATCTTCAATCGGTAATATAAACGGAAAATCAAGAACATTTTAGTTAATTCTATTAAAGCACATTGATTTTTATCATTTGTATTGAAAACAACATTGTCATATGTCTTTTCTTGGATCTAAATAATACGAAACCTCGCTCTATGATTTGAAGTTAAAATCCTCAAATATCGTAATATAGTGACTTTTTTCACGTTATTCATGTAGTGTGATTTTACGTATATATATTCGTTTTATACCAATATTTCGATACTACTTCATGTAGTCTCACGATATGTGATTTGGCCTTCAAATCTCAGAATTTCGCAAATTTTGCATTTTAAGCAAGTTTTCGTGCATTTTGTTTTGTACTAAAAATCATCGAATATAGCAATATTTTTACCTTTATCAACTCCTTTTCCTTTCTGTGATTTAAACAAAATATCATCGAATTAGGCAATATTTTGCCGTTTTTCCACGTTTATGTGAATTTTCAGTTTATTGTTACTATTTCATTAAATATACGAGAAAAATTATGCAAACACATAATTGATCAGAAAATAACCTTAAATACTTCATTTTCAAACAACTATGTGTTTGCGTAATTTTTCTCGTATATTTAATGAAATAGTAACAATAAACTGAAAATTCACATAAACGTGGAAAAACGGCAAAATATTGCCTAATTCGATGATATTTTTTTAAATCACATAAAGGAAAAGGAGTTGATAAAGGTAAAAATGTTGCTATATTCGATGATTTTTACTACAAAACAAAATGCAAGAAAACTTGCTTAAAATGCAAAATTTGAGAAATTCTGAGATTTGAAGGCCAAATCACATATCGTGAGACTACATGAAGAAGTATCGAAATATTGGTATAAAACGAATATATATACGTAAAATCACACTACATGAATAACGTGAAAAAAGTCACTATATTACCATATTTGAGGATTTTAACTTCAAATCATAGAGCGAGGTTTCGTATTATTTAGATCCAAGAAAAGACATATGACAATGTTGTTTTCAACACAAATGATAAAAATCAATGTGTTTCATTAGAATTAACTAAAATGTTCTTGATTTTCCGTTTATATTACCGATTGAAGATGTACACTTAAAACCGCTCTAATCCGGCTGAAACGTCGATATATGCAATAAAAACAGAACTTCTCCCCTTTCCAATATCTTACTCAGTATTTTAACGAGAAGCAAATAGTTGATTGATAATGAAGTGTTTAAGGGTAATTTCTAATAAATTATGTGTTTGCATCATTTTTATCGTATATTTAATGAATTAATAACCATAAACTGAAAATTCACAAAAACGTGGAAAAACAGCAAAATATTAGCTAATTCGATAATATTTTGTTTATATCACATAAAGGAAAAGGGGATGATAAACGTCAAAATATTGCTGAATTCGATGATTTTTAGTACGAAACAAAATGCAAGAAAACTTGCTTAAAATGCAATATTATGCGAAAATCTGAGATTTGAAGGCCAAATCACATATCGTTATACTACATGAATTTGTATCGAAAAATTGGTAAAAATGAATATATTTACGTAATATCGAACTACAAGAAAAACGTGAAAAAAGTCATTATTATACCAAATTTGAGGATTTTAACTTCGAATCATAGAGCGACGTTTCGTATTTTTTAGACCCTAGATAAGACGTATAAAGATGTTGCTTCCAATACAAATGATAAAAATCAATGTGTTTTCATTAAAATTAACTAAAATGTTCCTGATTTTTGGTTTATATTACCGATGGAAGATGTACACGTAAAACCGTTTTAATCCGGCTGAAACGTCGATATATGCAATAAAAACAGAAATTCTCCCCTTTTCAATATCTTACTGTGTATTTTAACGAGAAACAAATAGATGATTGAAAATGAAGTATTTAAGGTTTTTTCTGATCAATTATGTGTTTGCATAATTTTTATCGTATATATAATGAATTAATAACAATAAACTGAAAATTCACAAAAACGTGGAAAAACGGCCTAATTCGATGATATTTTGTTTAAATCACATAAAGGAAAAGGGGATGATAAAGGTCAAAATATTGCTAAATTGTATGATTTTTAGTACAAAACAAAATGCAAGAAAACTTGCTTAAAAATGCAAAATTTGCGAAATACTGAGATTTGAAGGCCAAATCACATATCGTGAGAAAACATCAAGTAGTATCGAAATATTGGTATAAAACGAATATATATATATATATATAATCTCACTACATGAATAACGTGAAAAAAGTCACTATATTACCATATTTGAGGATTTTAACTTCAAATCATAGAGCGAGGTTTCGTATTATTTAGATCCAAGAAAAGACATATGACAATGTTGTTTTCAATACAAATGATAAAAATCAATGTGTTTCATTAGAATTAACTAAAATGTTCTTGATTTTCCGTTTATATTACCGATTGAAGATGTACACTTAAAACCGCTCTAATCCGGCTGAAACGTCGATATATGCAATAAAAACAGAACTTCTCCCCTTTTTAATATCTTACTCAGTATTTTAACGAGAAACAAATAGGTGATTGAAAATGAAGTGTTTAAGGTTAATTTCTAATCAATTATGTGTTTGCATCATTTTAATCGTATATTTAATGAATTAATAACAATAAACTGAAAATTCACAAAAACGTGGAAAAACAGCAAAATATTGCCTAATTCGATGATATTTTGTTTATATCACATAAAGGAAAAGGGGATGATAAACGTCAAAATATTGCTGAATTCGATGATTTTTAGTACGAAACAAAATGCAAGAAAGCTTGCTTAAAATGCAATATTATGCGATAATCTGAGATTTGTAGGCCAAATCACATATCGTGATACTACATGAAATAGTATCGAAATATTGGTAAAAATTAATATATTTACGTAATATCAAACTACATGAAAAACGTGAAAAAATTCATTAATATACCAAATTTGAGGATTTTAACTTCGAATCATAGAGCGACGTTTCGTATTTTTTAGACCCTAGAAAAGACATATAAAGATGTTGCTTCCAATACAAATAATAAAAATCAATGTGTTTTCATTAAAATTAACTAAAATGTTCCTGATTTTCCGTTTATATTACCGATGGAAGATGTACACGTAAAACCGCTCTAATCCGGCTGAAACGTCGATATATGCAATAAAAACAGAACTTCTCTCCTTTCCAATATCTTACTCAGTATTTTAACGAGAAACAAATAGTTGATTGATAATGAAGTGTTTAAGATTAATTTCTAATAAATTATGTGTTTGCATCATTTTTATCGTATATTTAATGAATTAATAACAATAAACTGAAAATTCACAAAAACGTGGAAAAACAGCAAAATATTGCCTAATTCGATGATATTTTGTTTATATCACATAAAGAAAAAGGGGATGATAAACGTCAAAATATTGCTGAATTCGATGATTTTTAGTACGAAACAAAATGCAAGAAAGCTTGCTTAAAATGCAATATTATGCGAAAATCTGAGATTTGAAGGCCAAATCACATATCGTGATACTACATGAAATAGTATCGAAATATTGGTAAAAATGAATATATTTACGTAATATCAAACTACATGAAAAACGTGAAAAAAGTCATTATTATACCAAATTTGAGGATTTTAACTTCGAATCATAAAGCGACGTTTCGTATTTTCTAGACCCTAGAAAAGACGTATAAAGATATTGCTTCCAATACAAGTGACAAAAATCAATGTGTTTTCATTAAAATTAACTAAAATGTTCCTGATTTTCGGTTTATATTACCGATGGAAGATGTACACGTATAACCGTTCTACTCCGGCTGAAACGTCGATATATGCAATAAAACAGAAATTCTCCCCTTTTAAATATCTTAGTTAGTATTTTAACGAGAAACAAATAGTTGTTTGAAAATGAAGTATTTAAGGTTATTTTCTGATCAATTATGTGTTTGCATAATTTTTCTCGTATATTTAATGAAATAGTAACAATAAACTGAAAATTCACATAAACGTGGAAAAACGGCAAAATATTGCCTAATTCGAAGATATTTTGTTTAAATCACATAAAGGAAAAGGGGGATGATAAAGGTCAAAATATTGCTAAGTTCGATGATTTTTAGTACAAAACAAAATGCAAGAAAACTTGCTTAAAATGCAAAATTTGCGAAATTCTGAGATTTGAAGGCCAAATCACATATCGTGAGAAAACATCAAGTTGTATCGAAATATTGGTAAAAACGAATATATATACACAAAATCACACTACATGAATAACGTGAAAAAAGTCACTATATTACCATATTTGAGGATTTTAACTTCAAATCATAGAGCGAGGTTTCGTATTATTTAGATCCAAGAAAAGACATATGACAATGTTGTTTCAAATACAAATGATAAAAATCAATGTGTTTTCATTAGAATTAACTAAAATGTTCCTGATTTTCCGTTTACATTACCGATTGAAGATGTGAACGTAAAACCGGTCTAATCCGGCTGAAACGTCGATATATGCAATAAAAACAGAACTTCTCCCCTTTTCAATATCTTTCTCAGTATTTTAACTAGAAACAATAGTTGATTAAAATGAAGTGTTTAAGGTTAATTTCTAATCAATTATGTGTTTGCATCATTTTTATCGTATATATAATGAATTAATAGCAATAAAATTAAAATTCACAAAAACGTGGAAAAACAGCAAAACATTGCCTAATTCGATGATATTTTGTTTATATCACATAAAGGAAAAGGGGATGATAAACGTCAAAATATTGCTGAATTCGATGATTTTTAGTACGAAACAAAATGCAAGAAAACTTGCTTAAAATTCAATATTATTCGAAAATCTGAGATTTGAAGGCCAAATCATATATCGTGATACTACATGAAATTGTATCGAAATATTGGTAAAAATGAATATATTTACGTAATATCAAACTACATGAAAAACGTGAAAAAAGTCATTATTATACCAAATTTGAGGATTTTAACTTCGAATCATAAAGCGACGTTTCGTATTTTTTAGACCCTAGAAAAGACGTATAAAGAAATTGCTTCCAATACAAATGACAAAAATCAATGTGTTTTCATTAAAATTAACTAAAATGTTCCTGATTTTCGGTTTATATTACCGATGGAAGATGTACACGTATAACCGTTCTACTCCGGCTGAAACGTCGATATATGCAATAAAAACAGAAATTCTCCCCTTTTAAATATCTTACTCAGTATTTTAACGAGAAACAAATAATTGATCAGAAAATAACCTTAAATACTTCAATTTCAAACAACTATTTGTTTCTCGTTAAAATACTGAGTAAGATATTAAAAAGGGGAGAAGTTCTGTTTTTATTGCATATATCGACGTTTGAGACGGATTAGAGCGGTTTTAAGTGTACATCTTCAATCGGTAATATAAACGGAAAATCAAGAACATTTTAGTTAATTCTATTAAAGCACATTGATTTTTATCATTTGTATTGAAAACAACATTGTCATATGTCTTTTCTTGGATCTAAATAATACGAAACCTCGCTCTATGATTTGAAGTTAAAATCCTCAAATATCGTAATATAGTGACTTTTTTCACGTTATTCATGTAGTGTGATTTTACGTATATATATTCGTTTTATACCAATATTTCGATACTACTTCATGTAGTCTCACGATATGTGATTTGGCCTTCAAATCTCAGAATTTCGCAAATTTTGCATTTTAAGCAAGTTTTCGTGCATTTTGTTTTGTACTAAAAATCATCGAATATAGCAATATTTTTACCTTTATCAACTCCTTTTCCTTTCTGTGATTTAAACAAAATATCATCGAATTAGGCAATATTTTGCCGTTTTTCCACGTTTATGTGAATTTTCAGTTTATTGTTACTATTTCATTAAATATACGAGAAAAATTATGCAAACACATAATTGATCAGAAAATAACCTTAAATACTTCATTTTCAAACAACTATGTGTTTGCGTAATTTTTCTCGTATATTTAATGAAATAGTAACAATAAACTGAAAATTCACATAAACGTGGAAAAACGGCAAAATATTGCCTAATTCGATGATATTTTGTTTAAATCACATAAAGGAAAAGGAGTTGATAAAGGTAAAAATGTTGCTATATTCGATGATTTTTACTACAAAACAAAATGCAAGAAAACTTGCTTAAAATGCAAAATTTGAGAAATTCTGAGATTTGAAGGCCAAATCACATATCGTGAGACTACATGAAGAAGTATCGAAATATTGGTATAAAACGAATATATATACGTAAAATCACACTACATGAATAACGTGAAAAAAGTCACTATATTACCATATTTGAGGATTTTAACTTCAAATCATAGAGCGAGGTTTCGTATTATTTAGATCCAAGAAAAGACATATGACAATGTTGTTTTCAACACAAATGATAAAAATCAATGTGTTTCATTAGAATTAACTAAAATGTTCTTGATTTTCCGTTTATATTACCGATTGAAGATGTACACTTAAAACCGCTCTAATCCGGCTGAAACGTCGATATATGCAATAAAAACAGAACTTCTCCCCTTTCCAATATCTTACTCAGTATTTTAACGAGAAGCAAATAGTTGATTGATAATGAAGTGTTTAAGGGTAATTTCTAATAAATTATGTGTTTGCATCATTTTTATCGTATATTTAATGAATTAATAACCATAAACTGAAAATTCACAAAAACGTGGAAAAACAGCAAAATATTAGCTAATTCGATAATATTTTGTTTATATCACATAAAGGAAAAGGGGATGATAAACGTCAAAATATTGCTGAATTCGATGATTTTTAGTACGAAACAAAATGCAAGAAAACTTGCTTAAAATGCAATATTATGCGAAAATCTGAGATTTGAAGGCCAAATCACATATCGTTATACTACATGAATTTGTATCGAAAAATTGGTAAAAATGAATATATTTACGTAATATCGAACTACAAGAAAAACGTGAAAAAAGTCATTATTATACCAAATTTGAGGATTTTAACTTCGAATCATAGAGCGACGTTTCGTATTTTTTAGACCCTAGATAAGACGTATAAAGATGTTGCTTCCAATACAAATGATAAAAATCAATGTGTTTTCATTAAAATTAACTAAAATGTTCCTGATTTTTGGTTTATATTACCGATGGAAGATGTACACGTAAAACCGTTTTAATCCGGCTGAAACGTCGATATATGCAATAAAAACAGAAATTCTCCCCTTTTCAATATCTTACTGTGTATTTTAACGAGAAACAAATAGATGATTGAAAATGAAGTATTTAAGGTTTTTTCTGATCAATTATGTGTTTGCATAATTTTATCGTATATATAATGAATTAATAACAATAAACTGAAAATTCACAAAAACGTGGAAAAACGGCCTAATTCGATGATATTTTGTTTAAATCACATAAAGGAAAAGGGGATGATAAAGGTCAAAATATTGCTAAATTGTATGATTTTTAGTACAAAACAAAATGCAAGAAAACTTGCTTAAAAATGCAAAATTTGCGAAATACTGAGATTTGAAGGCCAAATCACATATCGTGAGAAAACATCAAGTAGTATCGAAATATTGGTATAAAACGAATATATATATATATATAATCTCACTACATGAATAACGTGAAAAAAGTCACTATATTACCATATTTGAGGATTTTAACTTCAAATCATAGAGCGAGGTTTCGTATTATTTAGATCCAAGAAAAGACATATGACAATGTGTTTTCAATACAAATGATAAAAATCAATGTGTTTCATTAGAATTAACTAAAATGTTCTTGATTTTCCGTTTATATTACCGATTGAAGATGTACACTTAAAACCGCTCTAATCCGGCTGAAACGTCGATATATGCAATAAAAACAGAACTTCTCCCCTTTTTAATATCTTACTCAGTATTTTAACGAGAAACAAATAGGTGATTGAAAATGAAGTGTTTAAGGTTAATTTCTAATCAATTATGTGTTTGCATCATTTTAATCGTATATTTAATGAATTAATAACAATAAACTGAAAATTCACAAAAACGTGGAAAAACAGCAAAATATTGCCTAATTCGATGATATTTTGTTTATATCACATAAAGGAAAAGGGGATGATAAACGTCAAAATATTGCTGAATTCGATGATTTTTAGTACGAAACAAAATGCAAGAAAGCTTGCTTAAAATGCAATATTATGCGATAATCTGAGATTTGTAGGCCAAATCACATATCGTGATACTACATGAAATAGTATCGAAATATTGGTAAAAATTAATATATTTACGTAATATCAAACTACATGAAAAACGTGAAAAAATTCATTAATATACCAAATTTGAGGATTTTAACTTCGAATCATAGAGCGACGTTTCGTATTTTTTAGACCCTAGAAAAGACATATAAAGATGTTGCTTCCAATACAAATAATAAAAATCAATGTGTTTTCATTAAAATTAACTAAAATGTTCCTGATTTTCCGTTTATATTACCGATGGAAGATGTACACGTAAAACCGCTCTAATCCGGCTGAAACGTCGATATATGCAATAAAAACAGAACTTCTCTCCTTTCCAATATCTTACTCAGTATTTTAACGAGAAACAAATAGTTGATTGATAATGAAGTGTTTAAGATTAATTTCTAATAAATTATGTGTTTGCATCATTTTTATCGTATATTTAATGAATTAATAACAATAAACTGAAAATTCACAAAAACGTGGAAAAACAGCAAAATATTGCCTAATTCGATGATATTTTGTTTATATCACATAAAGAAAAAGGGGATGATAAACGTCAAAATATTGCTGAATTCGATGATTTTTAGTACGAAACAAAATGCAAGAAAGCTTGCTTAAAATGCAATATTATGCGAAAATCTGAGATTTGAAGGCCAAATCACATATCGTGATACTACATGAAATAGTATCGAAATATTGGTAAAAATGAATATATTTACGTAATATCAAACTACATGAAAAACGTGAAAAAAGTCATTATTATACCAAATTTGAGGATTTTAACTTCGAATCATAAAGCGACGTTTCGTATTTCTAGACCCTAGAAAAGACGTATAAAGATATTGCTTCCAATACAAGTGACAAAAATCAATGTGTTTCATTAAAATTAACTAAAATGTTCCTGATTTTCGGTTTATATTACCGATGGAAGATGTACACGTATAACCGTTCTACTCCGGCTGAAACGTCGATATATGCAATAAAACAGAAATTCTCCCCTTTTAAATATCTTAGTTAGTATTTTAACGAGAAACAAATAGTTGTTTGAAAATGAAGTATTTAAGGTTATTTTCTGATCAATTATGTGTTTGCATAATTTTTCTCGTATATTTAATGAAATAGTAACAATAAACTGAAAATTCACATAAACGTGGAAAAACGGCAAAATATTGCCTAATTCGAAGATATTTTGTTTAAATCACATAAAGGAAAAGGGGGATGATAAAGGTCAAAATATTGCTAAGTTCGATGATTTTTAGTACAAAACAAAATGCAAGAAAACTTGCTTAAAATGCAAAATTTGCGAAATTCTGAGATTTGAAGGCCAAATCACATATCGTGAGAAAACATCAAGTTGTATCGAAATATTGGTAAAAACGAATATATATACACAAAATCACACTACATGAATAACGTGAAAAAAGTCACTATATTACCATATTTGAGGATTTTAACTTCAAATCATAGAGCGAGGTTTCGTATTATTTAGATCCAAGAAAAGACATATGACAATGTTGTTTCAAATACAAATGATAAAAATCAATGTGTTTTCATTAGAATTAACTAAAATGTTCCTGATTTTCCGTTTACATTACCGATTGAAGATGTGAACGTAAAACCGGTCTAATCCGGCTGAAACGTCGATATATGCAATAAAAACAGAACTTCTCCCTTTTTAATATCTTACTCAGTATTTTAACGAGAAACAAATAGATGATTGAAAATGAAGTATTTAATGTTATTTTTTGATAAATTATGTGTTTCCATAATTTTTATCGTATATATATTGAATTAATAAAAATAAACTGAAAATTCACAAAAACGTGGAAAAACGGCCTAATTCGATGATATTTTGTTTGAATCACATAAAAGAAAAGGGATTGATAAAGGTCAAAATATTGCTAAATTCGATGATTTTTAGTACAAAACAAAATGCTAGAAAACTTGCTTAAAATGCAAAATTTGCGAAATTCTGAGATTTGAAGGCCAAATCACATATCGTGAGACTACATGAAGTACTATCGAAATATTGGTATAAAACGAATATATATACGTAAAATCACACTACATGAATAACGTGAAAAAAGTCACTATATTACCATATTTGAGGATTTTAACTTCAAATCATAGAGCGAAGTTTCGTATTATTTAGATCCAAGAAAAGTCATATGACAATGTTGTTTTCAATACAAATGATAAAAATCAATGTGTTTCATTAGAATTAACTAAAATGTTCTTGATTTTCCGTTTATATTACCGATTGAAGATGTACACTTAAAACCGCTATAATCCGGCTGAAACGTCGATATATGCAATAAAAACAGAACTTCTCCCCTTTTTAATATCTTACTCAGTATTTTAACGAGAAACAAATAGGTGATTGAAAATGAAGTGTTTAAGGTTAATATCTAATCAATTATGTGTTTGCATCATTTTAATCGTATGTTTAATGAATTAATAACCATAAACTTAAAATTCACAAAAACGTGGAAAAACAGCAAAATATTGCCTAATTTGATAATATTTTGTTTATATCAAATAATGGAAAAGGGGATGATAAACGTCAAAATATTGCTGAATTCGATGATTTTTAGTACGAAACAAAATGCAAGAAAACTTGCTTAAAATGCAATATTATGCGAAAGTCTGAGATATGAAGGAAAAGTCACATATCGTGATACAACATGAAATTGTATCGAAATATTGGTAAAAATGAATATATTTACGAAATATCAAACTACAAGAAAAACGTGAAAAAAGTCATTATTATACCAAATTTGAGGAATTTAACTTCGAATCATAGACCGACGTTTCGTATTTTTTAGACCCTAGACAAGACGTATAAAGATGTTGCTTCCAATACAAATGATAAAAATCAATGTGTTTTCATTAAAATTAACTAAAATGTTCCTGATTTTTGGTTTATATTACCCATGGAAGATGTACACGTAAAACCGTTTTAATCCGGCTGAAACGTCGATATATGCAATAAAAACAGAAATTCTCCCCTTTTCAATATCTTACTCAGAATTTTAACGAGAAACAAATAGATGATTGAAAATGAAGTATTTAAGGTTATTTTCTGATCAATTATGTATTTGCATAATTTTTATCGTATATATAATTAATTACTAACAATAAACTGAAAATTCACAAAAACGTGGAAAAACGGCATAATTCGATGATATTTTGTTTAAATCACATAAAGGAAAAGGGGATGATAAAGGTCAAAATATTGCTAAATTCGATGATTTTTAGTACAAAACAAAATGCAAGAAAACTTGCTTAAAAATGCAGAATTTGCGAAATATTGAGATGTGAAGGCCAAATCACATATCGTGAGAAAACATCAAGTAGTATCGAAATATTGGTAAAAACGAATATATATACGTAAAATCACACTACATGAATAACGTGAAAAAAGTCACTATATTACCATATTTGAGGATTTTAACTTCAAATCATAGAGCGAGGTTTCGTATTATTTAGATCCAAGAAAAGACATATGACAATGTTGTTTCAAATACAAATGATAAAAATCAATGTGTTTTCATTAGAATTAACAAAAATGTTCCTGATTTTCCGTTTATATTACCGATGGAAGATGTACATGTAAAACCGCTCTAATCCGGCTGAAACGTCGATATATGCAATAAAAACAGAACTTCTCCCCTTTTCAATATCTTTCTCAGTATTTTAACTAGAAACAATAGTTGATTAAAATGAAGTGTTTAAGGTTAATTTCTAATCAATTATGTGTTTGCATCATTTTTATCGTATATATAATGAATTAATAGCAATAAAATTAAAATTCACAAAAACGTGGAAAAACAGCAAAACATTGCCTAATTCGATGATATTTTGTTTATATCACATAAAGGAAAAGGGGATGATAAACGTCAAAATATTGCTGAATTCGATGATTTTTAGTACGAAACAAAATGCAAGAAAACTTGCTTAAAATGCAATATTATGCGAAAATCTGAGATTTGAAGGCCAAATCACATATCGTGATACTACATGAAATTGTATCGAAATATTGGTAAAAATTAATATATTTACGTAATATCAAACTACATGAAAAACGTGAAAAAAATTCATTATTATACCAAATTTGAGGATTTTAACTTCGAATCATAGAGCGACGTTTCGTATTTTTTAGATCCTAGAAAAGACGTATAAAGATATTGATTCCAATACAAATTACAAAAATCAATGTGTTTTCATTAAAATTAACTAAAATGTTCCTGATTTTCGGTTTATATTACCGATGAAACATGTACACGTATAACCGTTCTACTCCGGCTGAAACGTCGATATATGCAATAAAAACAGAAATTCTCCCCTTTTAAATATCTTACTCAGTATTTTAACGAGAAACATATAGTTGTTTGAAAATGAAGTATATAAGGTTATTTTCTGATCAATTATGTGTTTGCATAATTTTTCTCGTATATTTATTGAAATAGTAACAATAAACTGAAAATTCACATAAACGTGGAAAAACGGCAAAATATTGCCTAATTCGATGATATTTTGTTTAAATTACATAAAGGAAAAGGAGATGATAAAGGTAAAAATATTGCTATATTCGATGATTTTTAGTACAAAACAAAATGCAAGAAAACTTGCTTAAAATGCAAAATTTGCGAAATTCTGAGATTTGAAGGCCAAATCACATATCGTGAGACTACATGAAATAGTATCGAAATATTGGTATAAAACGAATATATATAGGTAAAATCACACTACATGAATAACGTGAAAAAAGTCACTATATTACCATATTTGAGGATTTTAACTTTAAATCATAGAGCGAGGTTTCGTATTATTTAGATCCAAGAAAAGATATATGACAATGTTGTTTCAAATACAAATGATAAAAATCAATGTGTTTTCATTAAAATTAACTAAAATGTTCCTGATTTTCCGTTTATAATACCGATGGAAGATGTACACGTAAAACTGGTCTAATCCGGCTGAAACGTCGATATATGCAATAAAAACAGAACTTCTCCCCTTTTTAATATCTTACTCAGTATTTTAACGAGAAACAAATAGGTGATTGAAAATGAAGTGTTTAAGGTTAATTTCTAATCAATTATGTGTTTGCATCATATTAATCGTATATTTAATGAATTAATAACAATAAACTGAAAATTCACAAAAACGTGGAAAAACAGCAAAATATTGCCTAATACGATGATATTTTGTTTATATCACATAAAGGAAAAGGGGATGATAAACGTCAAAATATTGCTGAATTCGATGATTTTTAGTACGAAACAAAATGCAAGAAAGCTTGCTTAAAATGCAATATTCTGCGAAAATCTGAGATTTGAAGGCCAAATCACATATCGTGATACTACATGAAATAGTATCGAAATATTGGTAAAAATGAATATATTTACGTAATATCAAACTACATGAAAAACGTGAAAAAATTCATTATTATACCAAATTTGAGGATTTTAACTTCGAATCATAGAGCGACGTTTCGTATTTTTAGACCCTAGGAAAGACGTATAAAGATATTGATTCCAATACAAATGACAAAAATCAATGTGTTTTCATTAAAATTAACTAAAATGTTCCTGATTTTCGGTTTATATTACCGATGGAAGATGTACACGTATAACCGTTCTACTCCGGCTGAAACGTCGATATATGCAATAAAAACAGAAATTCTCCCCTTTTAAATATCTTACTCAGTATTTTAACGAGAAACATATGTTTGAAACGAGAAACGTTTGAAAATGAAGTATATAAGGTTATTTTCTGATCAATTATGTGTTTGCGTAATTTTTCTCGTATATTTAATGAAATAGTAACAATAAACTGAAAATTCACATAAACGTGGAAAAACGGCCAAATATTGCCTAATTCGATGATATTTTGTTTAAATCACATAAAGGAAAAGGAGTTGATAAAGGTAAAAATATTGCTATATTCGATGATTTTTAGTACAAAACAAAATGCAAGAAAACTTGCTTTAAATGCAAAGTTTGCGAAATTCTGAGATTTGAAGGCCAAATCACATATCGTGAGACTACATGAAGTAGTATCGAAATATTGGTATAAAACGAATATATATACGTAAAATCACACTACATGAATAACGTGAAAAAGTCACTATATTACCATATTTGAGGATTTTAACTTCAAATCATAGAGCGAGGTTTCGTATTATTTAGATCCAAGAAAAGACATATGACAATGTTGTTTTCAATACAAATGATAAAAATCAATGTGTTTCATTAGAATTAACTAAAATGTTCTTGATTTCCGTTTATATTACCGATTGAAGATGTACACTTAAAACCGCTCTAATCCGGCTGAAACGTCGATATATGCAATAAAAACAGAACTTCTCCCCTTTTTTATATCTTACTCAGTATTTTAACGAGAAACAAATAGGTGATTGAAAATAAAGTGTTTAAGGTTAATTTCTAATCAATTATGTGTTTGCATCATTTTTATCGTATATATAATGAATTAATAGCAATAAAATTAAAATTCACAAAAACGTGGAAAAACAGCAAAACATTGCCTAATTCAATGATATTTTGTTTATATCACATAAAGGAAAAGGGGATGATAAACGTCAAAATATTGCTGAATTCGATGATTTATAGTACGAAAAAAAATGCAAGAAAACTTGCTTAAAATGCAATATTATGCGAAAATCTGAGATTTGAAGGCCAAATCACATATCGTGATACTACATGAAATTGTATCGAAATATTGGTAAAAATTAATATATTTACGTAATATCAAACTACATGAAAAACGTGAAAAAAATTCATTATTATACCAAATTTGAGGATTTTAACTTCGAATCATAGAGCGACGTTTCGTATTTTTTAGATCCTAGAAAAGACGTATAAAGATATTGATTCCAATACAAATTACAAAAATCAATGTGTTTTCATTAAAATTAACTAAAATGTTCCTGATTTTCGGTTTATATTACCGATGAAACATGTACACGTATAACCGTTCTACTCCGGCTGAAACGTCGATATATGCAATAAAAACAGAAATTCTCCCCTTTTAAATATCTTACTCAGTATTTTAACGAGAAACAAATAGTTGTTTGAAAATGAAGTATATAAGGTAATTTTCTGATCAATTATGTGTTTGCATAATTTTTCTCGTATATTTATTGAAATAGGAACAATAAACTGAAAATTCACATAAACGTGGTAAAACGGCAAAATCTTGCTTAATTCGATGATATTTTGTTTAAATCACATAAAGGAAAAGGAGATGATGAAGGTAAAAATATTGCTATATTCGATGATTTTTAGTACAAAACAAAATGCAAGAAAACTTGCTTAAAATGCAAAATTTGGGAAATTCTGAGATTTGAAGGCCAAATCACATATCGAGAGACTACATGAAGTAGTATCGAAATATTGGTATAAAACGAATATATATACGTAAAATCACACTACATGAATAACGTGAAAAAAGTCACTATATTACCATATTTGAGGATTTCACCTTCAAATCATAGAGCAAGGTTTCGTATTATTTAGATCCAAGAAAAGACATATGACAATGTTGTTTCAAATACAAATGATAAAAATCAATGTGTTTTCATTAGAATTAACAAAAATGTTCCTGATTTTCCGTTTATATTACCCATGGAAGATGTACATGTAAAACCGCTCTAATCCGGCTGAAACGTCGATATATGCAATAAAAACAGAACTTCTCCACTTTTCAATATCTTTCTCTGTATTTTAACGAGAAACAAATAGTTGATTGAAAATGAAGTGTTTAAGGTTAATTTCTAATCAATTATGTGTTTGCACCATTTTTATCGTATATATAATGAATTAATAGCAATAAAATTAAAATTCACAAAAACGTGGAAAAACAGCAAAACATTGCCTAATTCGATGATATTTTGTTTATATCACATAAAGGAAAAGGGGATGATAAACGTCAAAATATTGCTGAATTCGATGATTTTTAGTACGAAACAAAATGCAAGAAAGCTTGCTTAAAATGCAATATTATGCGAAAATCTGAGATTTGAAGGCAAAATCATATATCGTGATACTACATGAAATAGTATCGAAATATTGGTAAAAATGAATATATTTACGTAATATCAAACTACATGAAAAACGTGAAAAAATTCATTATTATACCAAATTTGAGGATTTTAACTTCGAATCATAGAGCGACGTTTCGTATTTTTTAGACCCTAGGAAAGACGTATAAAGATATTGATTCCAATACAAATGACAAAAATCAATGTGTTTTCATTAAAATTAACTAAAATGTTCCTGATTTTCGGTTTATATTACCGATGGAAGATGTACACGTATAACCGTTCTACTCCGGCTGAAACGTCGATATATGCAATAAAAACAGAAATTCTCCCCTTTTAAATATCTTACTCAGTTTTAACGAGAAACATATGTTTGAAACGAGAAACGTTTGAAAATGAAGTATATAAGGTTATTTTCTGATCAATTATGTGTTTGCATAATTTTTCTCGTATATTTAATGAAATAGTAACAATAAACTGAAAATTCACATAAACGTGGAAAAACGGCCAAATATTGCCTAATTCGATGATATTTTGTTTAAATCACATAAAGGAAAAGGAGTTGATAAAGGTAAAAATATTGCTATATTCGATGATTTTTAGTACAAAACAAAATGCAAGAAAACTTGCTTTAAATGCAAAGTTTGCGAAATTCTGAGATTTGAAGGCCAAATCACATATCGTGAGACTACATGAAGTAGTATCGAAATATTGGTATAAAACGAATATATATACGTAAAATCACACTACATGAATAACGTGAAAAAGTCACTATATTACCATATTTGAGGATTTTAACTTCAAATCATAGAGCGAGGTTTCGTATTATTTAGATCCAAGAAAAGACATATGACAATGTTGTTTTCAATACAAATGATAAAAATCAATGTGTTTCATTAGAATTAACTAAAATGTTCTTGATTTCCGTTTATATTACCGATTGAAGATGTACACTTAAAACCGCTCTAATCCGGCTGAAACGTCGATATATGCAATAAAAACAGAACTTCTCCCCTTTTTTATATCTTACTCAGTATTTTAACGAGAAACAAATAGGTGATTGAAAATAAAGTGTTTAAGGTTATTTTCTAATCAATTATGTGTTTGCATCATTTTAATCGTATATTTAATGAATTAATAACAATAAACTGAAGATTCACAAAAACGTGGAAAAACAGCAAAATATTGCCTAATTCGATAATATTTTGTTTATATCAAATAATGGAAAAGGGGATGATAAACGTCAAAATATTGCTGAATTCGATGATTTTTATTACGAAACAAAATGCAAGAAAACTTGCTTAAAAAGCAATATTAGGCGAAATCTGAATTTGAAGGCCAAATCATATATCGTGATACTACGTGAAATAGTATCGAAATATTTGTAAAAATGAAAAAAATT